>NW_009604723.1:0-972 GCF_000690535.1 Cariama cristata
CAACTGCTGGAGCTGGAAAAGGAATTTCACTGCAAAAAGTACCTGTCCCTGACGGAGAGGTCCCAGATCGCTCACGCTCTCAAACTCAGCGAGGTGCAGGTGAAAATCTGGTTCCAGAACAGACGGGCTAAATGGAAACGGGTCAAGGCGGGCAATGCCAACTCCAAGACAGGAGAGCCTTCCCGAAACCCTAAGATCGTGGTACCCATCCCGGTGCACGTCAGCAGGTTTGCGATCAGGAGTCAGCATCAGCAACTGGAGCAAGCCCGACCCTGATCTCATCCCTACGCTCAGAGCCACAAGTTTTTTGAGGGATAAGTTTCCAAATCGGGGTTTAAAAGCATCACACTCGAGGAAAAAAAAACAAACACACCACCACCACCACAAAAAATGCAGAAAAAAAAAAAAACCAACACACATTCTAAAGCAAACAACAGCCAGCAAGGAAAAAAAAAAAAAATCCCACGCGAGCGCACGGCAAATCCCCGCCACGAGCGAACTCTAAAGCGAAACTTTCCACTTACCGAGTCAAGCGAGAGCGGGCGAAGGAAAGCGGCTGGGAAACTGCTTTGGTTCGGAGTGGGAATATCAAACCCTGGAAGAGACCCACAGATATTTATTGTTACGCTGCCCCACGCTCTGTACGTACTCGTGCTCTCTTGGCTGCGATGGGGACCACGGATGCGGTACGGTGTCAGCGCCGGATCCAGATTTGTCCCTCTGTCTGTGTGCGTGTCCCCCCAAACCCCTCGCCGGCAGAGACATCCCCAGCGAAACCCGCAGCGCGCCTTTAGCCAGCTTTTGGGGTTTGTTTCTTGTCGGGGGGGGCAAAGGTAAAAAGATGAGCAAACAAAACCAGAAAGAAAACGAAGAGTTTCATTTCATGCTTTTTTTTTTAATTATTATTTTGTTTAATTTTATTTCTGATGGCTGAGTGGCAGGCACTGGGGGACGATTTTTTTAAAATATATA
>NW_009604724.1:0-598 GCF_000690535.1 Cariama cristata
GGCATCAGCGTGTTTGAACGCCGGCACGGGGAGCAAGCGGTGCTCCTGCGGGACGGGAGCGATGGTGATGGGAGGTGCAAGAAGGACTTGGGGAAAGGCACGGGGATGGTGCTGGAAGGAGGGTGCCCCGTCGGAGTCCTGGAGAGACCCCGGCTCCACCGGAGGGGTTTGGTCCTGGGGCAAATTGCAGCTGGGGGAAGTGGGTGCGAGCGTACCGGGGCACATTGGCACCGTCCCCATGATGCTGATGGGAGCGGGGAAGGAGCCCGAGCAGATCGGTTTGCTGCGCTGATCAGCTCCACGGGCTGCCTCGTGGCTCTTAATTTATTGGGTTGTTATTTTGAATATACTTTAAAGCGCAGCGCTAGACGGAAGGCGGCTCTCTGAAGAGCTCATCTCGGGGCTTTCTCTCCATTTCCCATCAACGAGTCGGACATAACAAATCTGCCGTGTTTATAAATCAGGCTCCCATCCCTCCCGCTGCCTGCGGTTCCCCCCCGCTGCCTGCGATGCCGCGCCGGGCTATTTCTGACTCAGGCATCAGCGTGGCAATAACGAGTCGGGCACCGGGGCTTCACTGGCAACTTACTTGATGATG
>NW_009604724.1:748-2154 GCF_000690535.1 Cariama cristata
CGCGCGCCTCCCGCCAGGCCCCCCAGCCACAGGGCTGATGTTGTCTGTGGTGAGCAGCTCTGCGCCTTGGGAAAGCCAAAATCCTCCGAAGCCAGAGGGGAGCAATCCTGGCTGGCACCCGGCAGCGTTTCCCCTGCGATGCTCCAACCTTGATCTCGCTTCTCGTGGGACAGGACCAGGGATGTCCAGCAGTGTCAGAGAGAGCAGCCCAAACTGCTCCTGTCCTCAAAATCACACTTTCATCCTTTCTCCTCCCCAGGTTTCACCCCGGATAGTGAGAGCGGGGCTGGAAAGGCGGGTCTCCTTCATCTGGATTTTTTTCCAGCCCACCTGCTTTGCCGGCTGCTGCTTTGGGGCAGCATTTCGGTGGGTGCCGGGCTGTGCAGCCACCTGCCCCGAACCCCCCCTGACTCAGATCACCCATCTGAGATCTCATACTGTTCAAGACTCGGTGCCTCCGTCGGAGATGGGAGCCGCCTGGCAGCACCGGCAGGAGCAGGTACGGCCGGAGGATGAATTGATTCCTGCCGGAGGGTCTATCCCTGCACTGCATCTGCCCGAAAAATAGTTGTCAAGGCTGGTTTGTGTGCACGTGTATTTTCCCACCTATTTTCCCACCAATAAACTTCTGCCACAATTACCCCATTTTTTATCTTTATGGCCTTGGACGCTGCAGGAAATATTGGATCCATATCGGAGCAAAAGAGGACATGAAAAAAGCTACTAAAAGCAGAGAGGAGATCAGTCAAGCCGTTGGGTGAAATACGCTATTTTGATTAAGCATTCAGCAGGTAACCCAAACATAATTTATGGGTCTTAAACAGCTGCACGCCGGGTTTTGCTCGGCGCTGAGAGCCGGCTCCTTCGAAGAGCGCCGGTGTGGCGTTACCCGCAGCTTGCCGCGGCCGATGGAGAGCAGGGACAGCCCTGGGGACCCCCAGAGACCCCCACAGCCCGACCCCGTGGGGCTTTGCGCCCCAGGACTGCGATTCTGGGAGGCGGAGATGGATGGGAAGGCGTCTGGTTGGGCTGGGATGGAAGAAGGTGCTTTGCCCGTGCAGATCGACGAGCAAGTGAGAGGCAGCCAAGGAGATGCTTTCCAGGAGCGGGGATTTAATTGCTGGAGTAAACGAAGCCCCGCCGAGGGCAGGACCTGCGTCCTTCGGCGGGGGGAAATGCTCTCAACCGCTGAGCAAGCCTGGCTGCCAAGCCCGGCGTTTCGGGGTGCCCAGGGATGGGCTGCGGGTGGTTTTTGGGGAGCGGGGTTGATGTTCAGCCCCTGCCTTGCACCCCTGCCCCTTCGGCTGGGACCCGCACGGCTCTGTGCTCACCGTGCCGAGAGGGCATTTGTCCTGGGGCTGCTTTATGGTCCTCATCCATCGCCTGCTCTGAGCCGGGCGTTTGCA
>NW_009604724.1:2338-3216 GCF_000690535.1 Cariama cristata
ACCCGCCCGGCAGCTCCGTCCCCCCAGCCCCTCGCCGGGTCATGCCGGTGCTCCGGGGGGGGTTTTGTCTCCCGCCTTCGCTCACCCCGCTCCCTCGGCCATCCGTCACCCGGCGGAGGGGATGGCAGCAGGGCTCTGGGTGAAGGGACAGGGATTTATGGGCAGGGCTCGGCAGCAAGGCTGGGAGGCGGCCGCGAGCGAGCTGCAGGAGCGGAGCATCTGGCGGCGGTTGGGGGAAAAAGTGGCAGGGCCTCCCGTGGCAAAAAAGGGTGCGGCACCCAACTGCGATGCCCCTTCTGCCACTGCCCTGAAATCTCTTCGACCGGAGCAGTACAGAGCCTGCTGTGCCATGCCAGAGCACGTGGGTGCTTCTTGGGCATCGATGGACGGAGGCCGGTGCTCTGCATCCTGCGGGTGCGACTCGGGGATGGGCTCGGGTCAGCCCAGGGACCCAGCCAGCCCCGAGGCTCCCGCGCCCTCCGTGCTGATGGCGGGGGGCTGCTGGGTCAGCTCCGGGGAGCCCGGGGAGGATGAGTGAGCGTTTTCATTAATTATCCAGCAGAAATGAAGCGTTGCAAGACCTCAGGGACCTGGAGCGGCTGGGGCTGATAGGGATGTCCCAGGGACTGTGGCGTTCAGGCAAAGCTTGGTGGCTCTGGCCTCGTCGCTCCGCACCCGCTCTTGGAGCAGGACGCGGTGCATTTTGTCGGTGAGGCATCGCCGGCTGCCAGACGCCGCGTTATGGTGAGGCGGTGATGGAGGTTGGGGAAAAACAGACACAGCCTGGACACGGCGCTGGGAGAGACCGACCTCGAGTCAGGCTGGCAGCGCGGCACCTCCGGCTTGGCCCAAATTCCCCCCCGGGCAACCAGGACCAC
>NW_009604724.1:3288-6217 GCF_000690535.1 Cariama cristata
ATAGGCGGGTGCCTGTCATTTAACATCAGTTAATGAGCACTTACAGCGTTATGTAAATTTGCTCTTCACTCTTACCCCAAGGAATCAAATAAGAGCAGGTGCCTTTTTTTTCCCTTTCTCTTTTAATCTCGCCACAGATCATCTTTTCTTTTTCCTCCTTTTCCTTTCATTTAACGGCAAAGCAGCTGGGAGATCACACCGAACGCTGAATTCAACCCGGTGCGTGCGGGTTTCATAGGCAGGCATTGCCGCGGTACCCGTACCGTGGGGGAGCGCATGCCGGCGCGGCGACAGAGCGGGCATCAGCCGTGCCGGGAGCTCCCTGCCCAGCCTTCTCCTCGGTTTTGGTGGTTTACATCCCTCCAGGAACCCTCTGCTGTGGTCAGCACGTGGGTATGAGCATCGCAAAATGCTGGCGAACGTTTTTTTGGACCCGTGGCGTTAGAAGCTCCGGCAAGAAACATGCAGCCCCGACACCACTGCCGATGGGCTCTGCCACAGGGTGATGCCCGGGCAGGGACCAGTGAGCGTGGGGGCTCGGGTTGGTCTGAATGCACACGCGTTGGTTCAACCCTTCGGCAAACGGCAAAAGAAAAGACACTTGGCTTTGTACGCATCCATCTCCTGGAAGGACTTTTTAGCTCCTTTCCTTAGCAATTATTCTTGGTATGAGAAAGCAGCTCGGCAGCTCTAAGACCTGGGAGGAAATGTGTCAGTCATATAATGATTTTCTTGATATTTTTCCCCCTTCAAATGAAAGTTGGCTAATGGTTCGTTTCGAAAAAATAATTGCCACTGATTTCTCCAAATTGCAGAAAATGTATTAATGACACTTTTCAAGACAGAAATAACACAATTTGCATTTAAATGTGCCTAATCTTTGCAAACTCCACTTGGTATTTTCTTGTAGATATATAAAATACCGAGCGTTTCAGCACATCGTGAGAGCGCTGCAGCTCCGAAGCGGAGCTGATGAATGGTGGCAGGGGCAGGTGCCTCGCAGCTGGGGATGTCACAGGGACGGTGGCAGGGGACGGCTCTGGCTGCAGCGGCTCCATCTCGGCCAGCTCCGGGGCTGCCGGTGCAGGCGATGATGGTCAAACCGTGCCGGGTCTGCTCATCCATGTTGACTTACCGTCCTGCCGGGAGGGGAACGCAGCCTCGCCGAGCTGCTTTGCTTTATTAATAACCTGGCCCTTGATTTTCATTGCTGCCTCATTAGCGAGAGCTCCGGGGGAACCAACCGGTAACACCAGGGATTTATGTGGTGGGGTACGACTCCCCCGGGATGGGGAGGCTGGGGAGCCCCGGGAGGGGCTGAAAGTCCCCGACCTGCAGGGATAACGGGGGGGTGCATCGGGGGGTCCCTTGCTCTGCTCTTCACCTCCAGGTCTGGGGCAGCCTCTTGTGCTGCTGCTTCAAGTCTTGGCATCCCCAAAGGCTGGGGCTGTGGGTGAGCAGATGGGGGGGTTCTGGTCCTCGGGTCCCTTCGCTGCCTTTATGTCCCACCGGCATCGCTGGCGATGGGAGGGATGATGCTGGGAGAGGTGAGCGTGTGGGGCTGTGTGAGCATCCCCTGCCCGGGCATCACGCCCGCAGGTAGGGCTGCCGTGCCCCCAGACCCCTTGCCGTGCCCCCAGACCCCTTGCCGTGCACCCACATTCTCCTCCACCGTGGCCGCTGCAGTTTAATTCTGCATTAGGCACAAATGCGCTTGGTTTTAGGAGATCAGAATGGACTCAGAGCTGTTGAAATTGGACTTTTCCCTGGCTTTGGTAGGGCAGAACCACTGCAGAGGAGCTGAGAGCAAAATCCCCCCGGTCGCTTCAGCAGGCGATCAAGAGTAGTCAAGAAATCATGCCGAATGCTCGGTCTAATATTCAATAATCTTCCTCGTCCTGAGCACCGATCGCTCCCAGCTCCTGGAGCGTGGGCTGCCTGCAGAGCACCTGGGCCCTCCCCAGCCGGTGAGTGGGGAAACTGAGGCACGGGGCAGGCCGAGCGCCAGCCCAACCTGGGACGGTTTGGGGGTTCAACGGAGGATTTCCCCGGAGCCAGGAGGCAGCAACGCAGGGGCTCTCTGGCCCCCGGGATGCCTCCCTCCCGCCCCTTGTCTTAGGATAAACGCATTTATCTGGAGAGGGGAAACATTTCCCTTCATCAGTGGAAAAATAACGCCCTTTCTCTCCTGCACAGCGTAACTGCAGTGGCGTTAAGGAGAGAGGGATCGGTGCGTGCGATACCAGGGCTGCTGGCGGGAGCCGGGGGTTATCGCAGAGCCCGCGCATCCCCGGCAAGGCCAGGGGCAGCGGGAGCCCCTCGTCAGCCCCGATCTCCTGAAGTTCTTTCTCCTCTCTCCCCTTCTGTTTTCCTTGCAAACAGCGTGCCTTTGAAATTCAAATGTTGCTGTAGCCCTTTCCTCACCCGCTGCAGGAATATCTCCCTTTTCATCTGAAAATAATTAACAAATGAACAAAACTCCTCTGTGAAATTAAAATTCATGCCCAGAGGTGACCTTTGAAGCCCAGCACTTGCTGCTGCTGGGTTGGAGGTTTTTTTTCCTTTTTCCTTCTTTTTTTCCTCACACTCTCCTCTGCTTCAGAAGGGCTCCTTTACACCTCCTTTTCTCACTTTTTTAATGGCATTAAATCGCATTCCTCCAGAGATGCTCTCCTTCCCGCCGCAGCCCCCTCTCTGGTCCTGGCTGTCCCTGTGGGCTCCCAAATCTCTCCCTGGGGAGGGCAGGGGCTCAGCCCGATGCTCCCCGCGGGCTCCGGCACGGCGGGCGCAGCGTGTCGGGCTGTCTGGCAGATCACTGAGGTTATTAAATCCCCAGCAGCCGGCCATGGCCAGGCTCCATCTGGCCACCTGGCACCCGGACACGGGGCCGAGGTCAGCCGCCATGGGGGGATAATTGTTTGTAATTGGT
>NW_009604724.1:6269-6588 GCF_000690535.1 Cariama cristata
CTGCCCCGGTGTGAGGACTTCCCCGCTTCGTCCCCGCGGGGCTGGAGATGTCTGGTTGCTGCTCATTTTAACTCCATACTTGAGTGCTCTGGATTTGTTTGCTTTGGTGCTGCTTGCAAACGCTGCGGGGTTTGCAAGGTTTTGCCCCGCCGTCGCTCCTCTGACGGACCTTTCCCACTTCCACTCATGAAGAAGCCAGCCCAAAGCTGGTTTCCTCATCGGAGCAACACGATGGCCCTGGCAGGAGTGGGAGGAAATATTCAGGCAAGGATGGCCCAAGCTGCAGCCTGGGGTGTTTCAGGGAGGAGCGTGGGGGGGT
>NW_009604724.1:6686-6958 GCF_000690535.1 Cariama cristata
GTGGGCCGCCCGCAGTGTGGTTGGTGGGGTGGGGGGAGCCGCGAGGGTAGGAGTGAGCGGGGGTAAGGGCTGCTGGGGGCACTGGTGCCTGGTGGCCGTGCCCTGAGGAGGAGGAAAGGGTCTTTCACCCGCATGGGAACAGGCTTTGCCCTGGCATCCGGGTGGGCCCCGTCCCCCCAGCGTGGCCAACCACGGGTGGGATGCCACAGGGCATCAGCTCGGCCACACACCAGGGCTGCTCCTTGAGGATGCTCCTTTGGAGCTGAGCAAGG
>NW_009604724.1:7127-7327 GCF_000690535.1 Cariama cristata
CGAAGCTGCACCTTTATTGCTGCTCCGGAGCCTCCGGGCATTCCCAGCCCCTCTGCCCGGGGCAGTGGGATGCTGTGGGGCGCAGAGGACCCCACGGTCCCCCTGCCACCCCCTGGCATCTGCCCAGTGTCTGCGGAGGGGCAGAGGTGTCAGGATGGGGCAGCTGGGTCCTGGCCCTGGGGCTGCGCCTCGTCTCTTCC
>NW_009604725.1:0-1770 GCF_000690535.1 Cariama cristata
AAGATTTGGGTGAGAAACGCCTCTTTCGATATTTTTTTCCTTTTCAGGGTGGCACAAACCCCTCAAATCCCGCCTCCTCCTACGCCAAGAGATCAAATTCCTCCTCCGATGGCTCTGGGGAACCTGTCCTGACGGGGCAGAGGTGTGTCTGTAAGCCGGATCCTCTCGCTAATGAGGTTCATTTAAGCCTTTTTGCTCCGTAAGGCCGGAGAGGAGAGGTCTGTACCCGCTGCTCCTGGGTACTGCGGCGCTCTGTCTCGCAACGGGCAGATCCTATGGGCTCCTCATCCCGGCCGAGCCCCGCTCCAGACAACGTCCTTGCCTTCCCCCAGGACAGCTCGGCGACCCCGAGGGACCCTTTCCGTGGCCCGGCGGGGTCTGGGCCCAGGGCCGGCCTCGGGCAGCTCCAGGGGGGTGCAGGACTGGACCCGGGGAGTCCCAAAACCTCCGGATTGCATTCAGATCCAGCACCTGGCAGGTCTGGCGTGGGCCAGCTCCACCTAAACCCCCTCTTTAATGAGTGCACGAATTTATTAGCAACTTCGCCAATGTCGCTAGTACTAGTAGGTCAGAGTTATTCATCTCAACCAGCGTTAGTTTAAACGGTATCCCGCTGGGGGTGAGGACTAGATTCACCTGGTCGAACTGTAGCGATTCTTAAGTTAGTTCCTCCGGACCCGGCTCTCCCTATTTTCCCCTTCGCTGTATGCAAAGAGGAAAAAAAATAACCGGCAAAGCTGGGGTAGACGCGGGGGGTGCCAGGATGGCGACCAGCAGAAGGTCCCCTCTGCCACCTCCTTCCTTCGGTGGCGGTGGAGCACCAGGAGCGTTCCTCAAGCTCCGGCCGCTGAGGACCGGGATGTGGTTAAAGTGCTGGAAAAGGATGCTGGAAAAGTGCTGGAAAACGGTGCCTGGAGGGATGTTCTCGGGAAGCTGCACTCTGGCACCGGCAGCTCAGGAAAAAGGCCGGGGAGATTCCCCAGAAGGAATTAACTCTTCCCACCTCACCCCTCCAAGCTCTTAGACTCTGTTCTAAGGCTCGACTCCTGCCTAGCTCCCTCGGCCCTCTTCCCTTCACAGAAGTTTTTCCGCCTGGAGCCTTCCCGGGGCTCTAAGGGGTTGGTTCAACATCTTCAGGGCTTCGAGTAGCTCTTTAGCAAACACATCCCCAGACTAGATCAGCACAGGATAAATATTACTTTAGCATCCCTACAACACGTGCGAGCCTATCCCATTTGCATATTTCTAGGTTAATAATCGGGCGGCAATTGCAGTGTTTTGACAACGATCAAGAGCTGAATACGTTTAATATGCTTAATATATGCCCTCCAGTTGCACAGAACAGAAGGGCAGGGTTGCAAATATGCATTCCCCATTTGTTTGACATTTTGAAGAAGGTAAAGAATGGCTGAACTAATGGCGAAATCTTACAGTCATTCAATAATTTAGATTTTATTGAATATTCCCCTTCTTTCCTCCGACATTTCAGTCTTGCTAATTAGGACAAATAAGAAGGGGCCTGCTGTTAGCAAGGATAATAACTGGCGAGGTTCCATTTATTAAGTCACTTTCCGTGGGTGTAGAATTGATCTGTGGCTGTGACTGGCATGCTTTCTAGACCTGCAGCAACTTTGAGAAGTCATTATGATCTGCGGAAGGGCCCTCGTTAGAGATTTGTATTGATAAGGTGTCAAGCTTTACGTTGAGGGGGTCGTGGAAACCCCAACCCCGCCCCCGTCCCACCTCCGTGGGGCAGGGTGGGCCGCCCCC
>NW_009604726.1:0-3086 GCF_000690535.1 Cariama cristata
AGGGGAACGTTGGATGGATCGCACCGACGAACTCGCTGGGGAACGGGAGCTCCGCGGGAGCAACGCCCGAAACCCGACGGGCGCGTAGGGATGTTTGAAATCGCCGAACGAACAACGCGAGGATGGCTGACGGGCCAGAAGGTCAATTGAAAGGCAATGGGGCCACCTCCCACGGGAGGAAGAGAACTCACGTCTAGTGTAGGTCTTTTGAGCCAACTCAGAGAGATTACACCGAAATCCCCAACGTAAATCGCTGGAAATACCTATTAGTGACAGCGGCCCCGCTAACTCGTTGGGTAGAAGCCTTTCCTGCTGGAAGGGCGACAGCCCAATTTGTGGCTAAAATATTACCGGAACAAACCGTGCCCCGATTTGGGATCGTCCGATCAATCGGTTCGGAGAGGGGCTCCCACTTTACCTCTAAAATCTTACAGGGTTTGGTTCAGAGCCTGGGAATTCAATGGGATTTCCACACTCCCCGGCACCCCCGGAGCTCAGGACGAGTAGAGCGTATGAATCGGACATTGAAGCAAAATCTGGCAAAATTAATGATTGAAACTAGAACGTCACGGGTAAAACGTTTACCCGTAGCGTTATCAAGTGTAAGAACCCAACCGCGGGCGGACATAGGATTGTCAGCTTACGAAATGCTCCGCGGGATGCCGTACGCTCGTAGGGCGCCCACAGCCAGCCCCAACGTGGAAGGTCGAACCGTCCAAAATTACATTCAGACGGTAGCCAAAAATATGGCAGAGATGAGAAAACCAGGGCAGACGGCTCAATCCGCCCCCTTAGGGCTGAACACCCATAAAATTCAACCCGGGGATTGGGTATGGATTAAAACCTGGAAAGAGGAAGGTTTAATTCCAAATCGGGAGAGACCCTGTGTGGTTCTTTTAACTACAGGGACGGCGACACGAACCGCGGGAAGGGGATGGACGCACGCGACTAGAACCAAAGGGCCACCACCGCGGGAGCGGACGGCATCCTCGGCAACGCCGGGAGGGCTTCGACCGAACTTCGGAAAACGAACCGTACGAGTCGTAGCTGGGTGGTGAGAGGGGAATTTAGCAACAACCCGGAGGGAGACGCTCACCTCCTAGAAGGGAGGCGGGGGTACGAGAAAGCGTGAGAAATTGGTTCAAACTTACCCAAACTCAATCGGCTTATTGGAAGGACGACGTCGTTCCTAACCAAGCTGGTGGCTCGGGCTTACCTAAAACTACAACCCCAGGAACAATTTTTGCTTTAGCTTGTGACCCTGAAAGGGGTGCTTGACAGTTACGGGATTTCCAGACACCACCCGACATCCCGTGCGTTGGACACCCTTGCCGGGCGACCTGTCAGCGTATGGTTTGTACCCGTCAACGGTCCCGCCGGTCTTTTAACAGGCACCCTTTTTGCCCGAAGCGTAGGAAAGGGAACGGAGTAGAAATTCAAAAATTATTTTGTGGGTGGGAGCCACTGTGACCCGAGAGTTGGGGAGTCTCTGAAAGGGATCGGTGTGAAACCCTGGGAGAGTCAAGAGATTCGCTTGGAAAGGAGCCCAAAGGAAATCCCGGGAGGTGGGAGAGTCTTAACCCAAACCGGACCTCCCGCGGGCGCTCCTGCCGCCTTCGTAGCCCCTCCGTAGAAATTAGAATTAAGTAAGGAAGGAGTTAGGGTGATGGCGGGCAGGACCGGATCGGCATTCGTCCCTGCTGCCAAGAAGGTCCGTAGAAAGTCGGCCGCTGGAGGCACCGCGGTCGGCACGAGGGGCTGGGGGGTCGGGCGCGCCGGACTTCCACTCCTGCTGGTCCTCCTGTCGGAGCCGCGGGCGACCGGCGACGAGTGCCTGAAGTGTTACCGGACGGTCCGTTGGGGCAGACAGACCCACTACGCCTTCGCAGCGCATACCTTCGTGAACAAAAAGTGCTACGAGGAAACCTCCCTGACCACCTGCGACTTCGGAGGAAGGTCCTTTTGGGTGGCACCTAATTTGGGAAAGGGAGGAACTCGACTGGGAGTGGGGTGTCCGCGGGGGGAAGAGAACGTTTGCTTTGCGAAGGGAGGTCACTGGGACATCCCCGGTGGAGGAGGGGTGTAGGACCTTTGTGGGGAGCAATCGGCGAGGAACGTCACTCAACCGCTACAAAAACCGATGCGAGACCTCCATCACTGCTACAAAACCCTACTGTCGCACAATTGCCGATGCACAACCTCCATCACCGCCACAAAACCCTATTGCCGCACAATTGCCGATACACGACCTCCATCACCGCCACAAAATCCTATTGCCGCACAATTGCCGATGCACGACCTCCATCACCGCCACAAAACCCTATTGCCGCACAATTGCCGATGCACGATCTCCATCCCCGCCACAAAATCCTATTGCCCCGCCACAAAACCCTATTGCCGCACAATTGCCGATGCACAACCTCCGTCACCGCCACAAAACCCTATTGCCGCATAGTTGCCGATGCACGACCTCCGTCCTGGAGCGCAGGCACCGCTGGCTGACCCGGCCCTCCCAGCTGGCGGCCAAAACCCATCCGTAGACTTCATGCAGAGAATTGTAGGAGAACTAAACGAGTCTGGCTGCCGGACCTGGGGGGGAGCCTTAACGACCGAAGAACGGCCCCGGAGGGGGACCAGCCTCAATGCGATGGACATTCTTGGGTGGAACCGAACGGAGGTTACGAAAACAGACAATCGCCCCGGGGGATGGATGCTTACTTCTGAAGTCGTTGCAGGCGAACGTGTTAGAAGAGAGGGACCTACTTTCCCAAAAAGGGTGGGAGAATCCCCCTGGAAGAGGGTTGTCTCAACTCACGGGACGGCAAAGGCTTGGTGGCCGACCCCACCTAATGGCTCTTGGACCGCGGAGAACAACGCACGTTAAAGAAATCTCTTTGCCCTAGGTTTCCCGCAGCAGAGCCTCAGACATCCGATCTTAGAAAAATAATTCATTTATTTGGCCGGTGCAGCAGAATGACGGCTCGAGCTGGGTGCCTCTGGAGAGTGACCCTGAGACAAAGAAAACCTGGGTTTTTAACTCTTACAATCTATGCCCCCCCCCTACCCGCGCCCTTCACGCGTCTCTC
>NW_009604726.1:3242-4978 GCF_000690535.1 Cariama cristata
TGCTGACAAAGTTTCCTCCTTACCTGCTTCCAGACCCCCCGTAGCCAAGCAACCAGGTCAGGATGAGTTTGTGATGTGTGACCTGGAATTCCTTCTCCTGCTAACTCATGCGAAGTGAAGTTATTCAGACAAAAAAATATATTTAAAAGAATAGAGTACAATTAAAAACTCAGGTTGATTGAACTTATTCTGTAAGACGCAAATTGTGGTTACGATCAACAGGAAAAACTCGGTGTAATGATACCCAGAAAAACCCATTTAAAGGAATCGATGCCCCAAAGTTTTATTGGGAGAACCCTGACAACAGCGCTATCGGCTGGGTAAGCCCCGACGGATTGTTTCGGGTCCGTGGCGAACGGGTTCACACCAGGCTCCCCAAGAAGTGGAAGGGCTCAGGTACGATAGGGATCACACAGCCCGCGTTTCTCCTACCGCCCAAAAGGGAAGAAAAAACTTTTAGGAATGCCCTCATATAATGAGGAATAGAGAGAGAGCCAAAGAAGGGAATTAGCGGGTGGGAGCCAGAGATGGGGCGACGATGAATGGCCCCCAGAAAGAATTATCGAAGTTTATGGTCCTGCTCCGTGGGCTCAGGACTGGGGATACAGGGATACAGGACTCCCGTTTATAGGCTAAATACAGAATTACACGACCGCAAGCCGTGGTAGAAACGATAACCAACAGAACAGCGGGGGCCCTCGAGACGGTCGCCCAACAACTTTCCCAAACTGGAGCGGTCGCCTACCGACGTCGCCGGGCGCTGGGTTACTTATTAACCTCCGAAGGCGGGCTGCGGAAAATCCAATGACGCGGAGTGCTGCCTACAACTAGCCGGTAACGGACAAGTGATAACGGCCGTAGCTGGGGACGGTACGGGGATAGCCCCTGTCCCGGGTCAGAAACGGAATTCCACGTCAGGCGGATCACGGTGGGATAATCGCTCTGGATGGGCGCGGTGGGAGAAACTGGGATTTTCCCTGCAATGCTCAGGAGCAGGACTATTGTTTGTGCCGTGTCTCCTTCCCCGCTTCATACGACTAATTACCTACAGGTAATTAGGTATTCATACGACTAATTACCTCCGTGGTACGGGGAAGGCACGTGGCCGTAACGCCGGCAGGGCCCAGATCTGCTGCCACGGCTCCGCAGACTCCCCCTCAGTTGTTCGTTTTAAAGAAACCGCAAGAAATTGAAAGGGAACGAATTCGGTTAATACTGGATAAATTGGAGAAACCGACGCGAATCGATGGACTGAGAGAAAAAGGTGAGGGATTGTGAGAGAAAACAGAGGGATGCGTGCCGCCCCCGCGCCGATAAGGCTTTACGGCCACGGTCGGGAGATGCGGTCAGGAGTCCAGAGGGACGGTGACCTTTGGAGGTCCGGGGGGCACCCACCGGCACCGGGGGTCTGGCGCAATGCCGAGATAAGGAAAACCGGTCTGGGGGGGGACAAGGACCGGTACAGGCTTGTCTTGCGGTACGGCGAAACGCCAAAACAAGAAGAGAGCGTGCGCCAACGGACGGAGGGGGAAGTGCGAGCTGAGGAAGACTCCGTGACTTCATCTGAAGCCCCCCGAGCCCGACCCCCAGAGGACGCCGCGCAGGCGCCAAGGACTCCGGCGCTCATCGTAAGGCGAGGCGGGGGTAGGTCATGAGTATGGATGGGCGTGTTGGCCAATCAACCGAATATTAATGACCGCCAGCAATAAAAGGGTGCGCGGTCTGGAGGAGCGCAG
>NW_009604726.1:5088-5338 GCF_000690535.1 Cariama cristata
GGGACCGACGGGACGGCGCCCCGCTGTAACGCCGTCCCCTGGGCGCTCGTGTGCTCGGCCGAGGCAGGAGAGGAGATACCGGCGAGGAACTGAGCTCCCGGAAAACCGCGGTTTTCACCCGTAATTCTTGTCCACGAGGACGCGGGCGAGAAACGGGAGCGTAAGTGTCAGTGGGGCGGCGGGTTGTGAGGTCGGTGTGGGTGGGAGCGCGGAACGGCGGGGACCTTACCGAGGATGGGAGGAGGGGTCG
>NW_009604727.1:0-209 GCF_000690535.1 Cariama cristata
CAAGGGGTTCCCACAACGTCCCCCTCCGCCCCTCGCAGCCTGCGGCAGCTCCTAAGCCCTGTGCCAGACGAGATGTTTTTTCCCCTTTTCTCCCGGCACGCAGCGGGAGGCCGAGCCAGCCAAGTTCAGTCCCTGCCCTGCTGGCAGGGAGAGGCGGGAGCCAAGCCAGCGGTGCCCAGACGGGGCCCGCACCCACCCAGCAGGCGTGG
>NW_009604727.1:236-3271 GCF_000690535.1 Cariama cristata
GGGGAGGCGAGAGCAAACCAGGATCAGGGCTCACGGCGATGCCTTCAGCCCCGTCCGAAACTTCCACAAGACCCCCAGCCCTTTGCGAGCACCCCGAGAGAGCACAGAGACCTCGTACCTGCGCGGTGCCGGTCCCTATCCGGGCGATAACGACCTCCTGGCTCTTCATCTGGTCGGTCACTTTGATCCCATGTCGCACCTGGATGTGTTTCTCCAGGATGAGCCGGCTGCTGAAGGTCCTTTTGCCCTCTGTGCAGTACCTGCAGGGCCGGAGCAGGGAGGCAATGAAGCGATGCTCGGCAGCGCGGAGCCGAGCCCCAGGCCTGCTCCAGCACGACTGTGCAGCCCCTGAGCCCTGGCTCCCCTGGGAAAGCTGGCTCCGGCATCCTGACCCCCGGCTCTGACCAGAAACGCGCTCAGCCACCTTCCTCTAGAGGGTATAAAACCCTGGAGTCCTTCCCGATACCTCCTGCCCCTCCTGCTTCCCAGACACTTGTTCAGTCCCCATCACCCTTCAACCATCCACAGCTTTATCCTCCCCACCAGAGCCTGACCGGGAGAAACCAGAGCCACCCCATGAAACCAGACGCCTCTTCTCAGCCAAACCCAGAAGAAGATGCTGGGGTACCGGCAGGGATAGACACGCTTGATCCCTTCGTGATTCACTCGCACGTGTCTCCGGAGGCTGGGAGCGGAGCAGAACGAACGCTCGCACAGGTGGCATGGGAACTTCTTCACCGACTGCAAAAAACGAGGAGGCAGGTGGGTACCGCACAGGGAGCCGAGAGGACAGAGTGGGGCTCCCCGCTTGTGTGGAGAAGCCGGACGAGGGAACTCGGCGCTGCCTCAGATTTCCTCTCCTTGCCTGTCCCACAGCCGCATATTTGGATAACGAGTGTCTGCTCTCTGCTGTTCACCAGAATAGGTAACGCTCCTGCTCCCCAAAACCCCAACCCTGACCGGGTTTGTACTGGGGGAAGAAGGAATGTCCAGGCTGTGGCAGAACATGCTCCCGGCCCAGCAAGGAACCCGGGTGTCCTGCCCCGCTGCTCTGTGCCATAAACATTCCCTGCCCACATTCCCAAGGGCTTGGCAGAGCCAGAGCCCCTGGCTTTCTCCTCACCTTGCCATGGTCCTTCTTCATGTGAGAGACGTATTCGTCGCGCTCCGGGAACCAGGAGTGGCAAACGCTGCAGGTCCACCCGCTGCCCTTCGACTTGTTGACCGTCTTGCGCTGGAAGCGGCTTCGCTTGGTCTTGCGCAGCTCCGGGGAGCTGGGGGGCTCATCCTCTTCCGTGGAGGAAGACGACTCCTCCGAGATCTTGGACACGGGGGTTTCGACAGGCTCCTGCTTCGGCGTGAGCAGAACGGCCGCCTTCTTCGCCAGGTCTTCCTTGGTCTTCTGGGGCTGATGAGTGTTCTGAAAAAGCAAAGTCAAGGGTGTTGGCAGCTGTTTGGGGTCGGGATTTTCCCCCCAGCACTGCAGCAGGCTAGAAGGAAAGCCTGCCCACCCCCAGGCCCCTCTCCTCAGCCTTTGGGACAGGGGTGTGGGGGACAAGTGAACTGAGGGCCCTGCTGCGTCGGTGATGAGCTGACAGTCCTAACCCAGCCTCAGATGCCCCCGGTGAAGGACAGTTCCCAAATATTACTATCAAGGGGTTGTGGAAAGAGCGCCGAGCCCGGCCACGGCATTACCTTGAGGTGCTCCAGCATGGTGCGCTTCTGGGCGAAGAGCAGCGGGCAGTCCGGACACTTGAAGACGCTGACCCGCTGGTTGAGCAGATGCTGGTCAAAGTGGGATGAGAGCAGGGGCTTGTGAGTGAAGACCGTGTCGCACATTGCACACTTGTAAATCATTCTGTCGGAGCAAAAAAAACCATCATGGTTGGCACAGCCTGGGCTTGGATCAAGAGAATCTTGGAAGAATCTCTTTGGCAAGAGGGTTGAGAGCAGCCCTGGGTGCAGTCTGACCCACGCCAAGGGATGGGAGAGTAAAAAGGAGATGGATGCAACTCCCCGTGCAGGTGCTGAGCTCTTCCCCCAACGTCCCACTCACCAAGGATGCTCCCGGTTCTTGGAATCACAGAATCATTTAGGTTGGAAAAGACCTTTAAGATCATCGAGTCCAACCATTAGCCTAACACTGCCAAGCCCACCACTAAACCATGTCCCTCAGCACCGCATCTACACATCTTTTAAACACCTCCAGGGATGGGGACTCTACCACTTCCCTGGGCAGCCTCTTCCAGTGCCTGACAATCCCTTCAGTGAAGAAATTTTCCTAACATCCAATCTGAACCTCCCCTGGCGCAACTTGAGGCCGTTTCCCCTCATCCTATCGCTTGTTAGGAGTGATCTCTTCTGGTGAGATCCGTCGGGACGTCAGCTCACCGGGAACACTTACTTGGACTGCTGATTGCTGAAGCCGGGGTGCTGCGTGTAGACGTGCGCGTGGGCGCTGGGGGCCGACTTGAACGCCATGGGGCAGATGGGGCACTTGTGGAACACCTCGCAGTGGGAGGTCTGGATGTGGGACTTGATGGAGTTGACCCCGCCAAAGACCACAGCGCAGCTGGGACACCTGGAGAGCGGGAGGCAAGGGGTAGGGGACAAAGGGCACAGGGGAGCTCAGCCGTGCCGCGGAGACTGGTGCACACCGAGAGCTAACAGCAAAGAGGAAGCGGAACACAAGGGCCCACGCCTGCTCCCTGTCCGACCACGGGACTTGGGATGAGCCCCTGCCCCAACAGACACCAGGATCCAAACCAGTTGTGAGCTCTGGGAAAACTCCAGTTTGGAGCAACCAGTCCTGCCCAGCGCTGGTGGATCCAGGGCGCAGGCAGCTCATCAGAAGGAGCAGGGAGAGACTGCGGGGGTCTGAGGCTGCCAGCCATGACTGAGGTGAAACAGTGGCCAGGAGGTCCCAGGAGAAGGAAGATTCCCCCGGGGTTAAAGGGGTGAGAGCCAGAGGAGGGGCAAAGCGAGACGTTCACCCTCAGCCCTGCACCCAGCACCAGTGGAGCGACGGAACGTGC
>NW_009604727.1:3302-5329 GCF_000690535.1 Cariama cristata
CACGTAAAAAAGGGACCCCCGCCACAGACTTGGGACTCTCCCCCAGGTCCCTCGGCCCCGGTGCCCTACCTGTACCCCACTCTGCGGGAGAAGTGGAGGCAGGCTTCCTTCAGGTGGGTCTCAAAGTTCGCCAGGAGGAAATTCCCTCCGCACTCAGGGCAGACGTGGGGAGGCCGGTTTTTGTGCATCCGCTGATGGGCGTTAAAGCTGCAGCGATTGGACATGATCATGGGACACGTTGTACAAACCTGGGGGGAGAAGAGCATCGAGAGGTTCAGCCTGGCACGTACCCACATGTACAAAAGGGCTTTCCACAGACGGACGGGTTAACAACCTGCCAACACCCCAAGCAGCCCCAAGCCACGTGCCGCCGGGGGAAGAGAAGTGCCGGGACACTGCAGGGCACGTTTTAGGAGATAACGTGCTTGCACCAGCTTGTTGGGTAATTGTTGAGGGTGTTTTGCAAGCAGACAAGATGCTTTTTCCAGGCTTTTCATCACAGATGGGTCCCAGATGCAGCGTGTGCCAAGGGTTAGCCGGGGACCAGCCGCTCGGCGATCAGCCGCTCGGCGAGGGAGTTTTACCGGAGGGCGCAGGGGCGCCTTCAATCAAAGCCAGCTGCCAAAACTAGTTTGAAACTACTTCCAACTCCACACCAGGATATGGACACGGGGATGTCGAGGGGAGAAGCTGACAAGGACTCGAGGAAACAGGTTGGGGCTTCCAGTAAGAGCTGCCCTGAAAGATGTGATAACCAGAGGAAAGGTGGGGCGAGGAAGGAAAGGCGCAGCCCCCAGCCAGATGCCATGCACAGCCAGCTGTCCTCGGGGTCCCCTCACTGCCGGTACTCAGGCTGTGGGGTCCAAAGCGCTGCCAAGAGAGACCCAAGGGTGATTTTGGCAGCAGGGCACCAAGAGGGAAGAGAAATCAGACAAGGAACAGCAGCTGAAGACAGCCTGGGAGATGGAGCAGGGACAGGGGGGCACGTCGGGAAGGGAGAGGGGATGAAAGGTGGCAGGTGAGGAAGAGGATTATGGAGGCTTATGGCTTCAGCCATCCCCATCCCTTGCTGTGCCAAAGAAAGCCTCTGGGTCTCTTTTATTTTTTAAAGGAAAAAAAAAGCTGTTTGTAGGCAGTGTTGGTTTAGGGAGGAGTCTGTGCTGGGTATGGGGACAAAGCTACTTTGGCTGGGTGAAGGCTGTTAACAGGTTTTGCCCTGCCAGTAACTTCCCATTGAATTTCCAAGCTCAAGCCCTCCCCACAGATGGGTTTTCTGAGCTAGAAATATTCCGCTGCCACATTCCCAGGCGGCAGGTGCCTGCAGGGAGATAAGGACGATTTCCCCCAGCTCTCCTGTCCCTGATCTCCTCCTCTTTGTGCCCCTGGCACTGTTCCTGCCTCAGCTCCGATGCGGATGTCTTCACTGCATCCCAAACCCTCCATCGACACCAAGGCTAAGAGAGGGGATGGGAGTAAGAAATCCAAAGAAAGCTCCTCGGGACAATCCATACAAGCCTGTGAATCTCGGCGCTCCCGGTGACCTTCAAACAGAAAGCAGCAGGGCCGTAATATCTGCATTTGAACAGCATCCTGGCTACAGCAGCAGCTTCGAAGTAAACAGAGTTACCAGGAAACAGCAAATTCCTTCTATGCAAAGGAAGGCGAGAGGGGGGGATGAATGTCTCCAGACAAAGGGAAAGGTGAAGATGTGCCACAGGGAGGACAGGGCTCCTCTGTGGACCTGTTTTCCCTCCTTGCCTTTTAAAGGTCATCCCTCAGCAGCGCTAATCCTGCGTGTTTGCTGGATGCTGCCTGCCCTAACAAACCAGGATGTGTCTGCAGCAGCAGGAACCATCCAGGACCTCAAGCTTGGCTCTCGAAGAGGGGGAATAAAAAACCCCAACACACACCTCCTGGTTTCTCCAGACTCCATTTGTGCTTCAAGACAGTGAAAGAGGAAGCAGCGCCCATGGCTCTAACATGGCTCCGCGGGGCCGGCTACCTCCCCCAGCCGGCGCCAGCACGCA
>NW_009604727.1:5341-9708 GCF_000690535.1 Cariama cristata
GACCCGCCCTTCCCTCCCTTCTGCACCCCGGCTCCTGCACCCACGGGGCACCTTCATCACCCGCTGACACCCGACAACAGCCTCCCTTCCCTCCACCCAGTGCCTCGTGGGCACGAACCGAACCCTGGCTCACGCGTTTTCCTTCCTGCGTGAGTTTCACACGAGGAGGAATCGGGCGTGCACAGGCAGGCGCTGCCTAGATCACATTTGGGGAGTCCTCCACTTCTGTCCCACATCCCCAGGGACCGTTTGGCTTTAAGGACCAACTGCCACTGCCCTCCCACCCACGTACCGTGCTGCTGGTCGTCCCCGTGGTCACCGCCTGCTGGAAATGCGCGGCCAGCCCAGCTTTGTCTTTGCATTGCTCTTTGCACTCCAGGCACCTGAAGCAGCTGTAGTTGGTCTGCTCCGAGCTGTTGCTCAGAGGCAGGATGGGGAGGTCCTGAGCCCCGTTGGCCGTGGCCAAGGCGTCCTGAGCCACGCCAGTCACTTTGCTGGCGGGGAAGGAGGCCACCGAGACCAGGGGGGTGATGTCCGGCTGTCCGATCATTTGATCCAAAGCAATCGGCCTCATGACCAAATGGGAGCACTGCATCACCAGGCCTTTGTCCTTGTGCTCCCGGGCGTGCAGGAGCAAACTGCACTTGTTGAAGAAGACGAGGCGTTTGGTGCAGTGGTTGCAGGTTACCTCGATGCGCATGCTTCGCCGGTCGTAGTGGCGAGCCAGGCTCTTCTCCAGGGCGAAGGAGTCCCCGCACTCCAGGCAGCGGTATCCGAAGGGAGGCAGGGTGAGGCTGGCGTCGGCCGGAGGATTCAGGTTGGGTTTGTAGGTTGGCAAGAGGTTTTTACTGTTGAGGATCTTGTTAAAGGCTTCCACGAGGCTGGACTGGCTCCGGGAAATGACCGTGCCGCCGATGGTAGGGGAAGGCTTCTGCGGCTGCACCATCACAACCGTGGTGCCGTTGACTTTCTGGTTGGCCGTCGTGGTGATGGTGGTGGTCTGCGTCACGGTGCTGATGTTGGTCCTGGTGTCGGCTTTGGGCAGGGTCTGCGGCACCAGGTTGATGATGTTTTTGGCCACGGCTTTACCCGTCTTTGCTGGCAGCACCACGGATTTTTGTTGAGCCACGCTGGCAGCAATCAGCATGGCGCTGCTGGCGTTCTGGATGGTGGAGACGGGCAGGACAGTCCCTTTGAGCTTGGTGCCGTTGCCAAGCTGAACGCTGACGATTTTTGGCCCCTCGATGGTTTTCAAGGGGCTGGAGAGCTCCATTTTCTCCTTGGCCATCTCCAGCGCAATCCCTTCCTCTTTCTCTGCCGATAGGGAGAAGCTGGCACCCTCAAGAGAAGTCTCCTGAGAGCTCTGCTCAGCCGGCCCCTTGGTGGAGCCTGGCTCTGAATCTGATGAGACCCTGGTCACTGTCCGGGTGATGCTGCCACAAGATGTTTTGATGGTTTTAATCCGTACTTTCAGGGGCCGGGAGGAATTGGAAGAAGGGGAATCATTGTTGATGTCTTCTTCCTCCTCCTCGTCATCAGCGCTGGACATACTCTGGGGACTTCCCATCGACTTCTCCAGAACTTCTTGCTCTTCCTTGAGGGTGATGCTGTCCAGCTGCTTTGGAGAAGCGGGGAGTCTGGGGCTTTGTACCACGGGCGAGGAAGGCTTGAAGAACGGCTCTCGGGGGCTGGTGGGCGAGCGTTTCACTTCAGGAAGGTTGCTGGTGCTGCTGTCGAGGTTTGGGTCAGAACCGGGCCAGGATGCGATGGGAGAATCATCCGTGGAGTAGCGAACGGTGACCGATTTCAGGTGCTCCAAGGGACTGTCGCCTAAGGCTGCAGCCAAACCCTTCGGGCTGGCTTCACGGCCCACCTCCTCTGAGTCAGACTCCTCTTTTTTGATGCAGGGGATGGTAGGAGGGGACCCATTTGCACCCCCTGCCTGGCTTGTTTCAAAGGACTGCGAGAAAGCCGGGGCCAAGCTCTCCGTGCTCTCTCCCATGGGCTCTTTGCAGTCCAGCGACGGGGTGGGAGACGGGGAGAGAGAGGGCACGGCGAGGGATTTCTCTTTCGGCTTACACTCCCGAGGTCTGTCAATCAGGTTGGCAGTGTTGTCTTCGTTGGGATCGGGGCTAAAATGAGAGAAGATATCCAGGGGTTTGGGGCCTTTTTCCTTCACCCAACACTCCCCGTTGGAGGATGCCACAGCTTCCACAGACCTGGAGGTGGGGGATCTGGGCATCTCGGTGGCCCCAAAGCCATTCTGCAGCAAGCGGGACCCGATGACGTGCCCATCTTTACTGCGCCCATCCAGGGCATCGAGCTGCTCGGGGCAGACGGTGTTCTTCACAATCACGCTGACAGCGGTGATGTCCGTGTGGGGGAGGACATGGTCAGGGGGTCCCGGCTCTCCGGGGACTTGCTTGATGTGAGCGTCAGCTTCCTCATGGCCGGAATGGATGGCCTCATTTGTGTCGATGTCAGGAATATCGAAAGCTGCCAGAAGGTCATCGAAATCTGGAGTTTTCATGTCACCCATGGTGGGGAATATGGCAGAGTCTGCAACAGAACAAGAAGAGGAGCATTAGCACCGTGACCCAGGCATGCAAATGGAGTCGTCAGAGAGATGTAGCAGAGACAGCATGGGAACTTGCTTCTCCTGAGTCCCACGCTAAGCACAAAATCCCCGTGCCACCTTCCCTTTGAACCCCACCCTTGAGCCCCACGGGCAAATCGCAATCCTTCTCGGTCCTTTTTCGCTTTGTTTGCTTGCCTATCGTTTTTTGATTCCTAGCCAGGATGGCAGAAAGTTCGGCAGGATCCCAGTGCCCTGGGAGAGACGTCTGAGACCGTGGGATGCCGCCTGGCAAGGAGCACCGCTCCGAGGCCGGAGCAACTCCCCACGTATGTACAAGCCGAGGAAGGGGAACAGCTCCGTGGCAGAGGATCGGTGGGTTGCAATGAATCACCAGGCGGACATGAGCCGGGATCAGAGAGCTGCAGAAAGAGTGAACGCCTCGCAAGGGGAACACGCCATCGGGGGCACCCGATACGACGCAAGAACCGTCCTTCCCCTGGCCCCACGGCAGCAAGGCCGTCCCAAGGCCAGCCCCGCGAGGACATGGCTCACGAGGAAGGCATCCAGACGGTAACAAGAAGACTCAGATAAGAGACCTTGAACATGCGGGCTGTGGAGCCAAGGATGAAGAAACAGGAGAGGCTGAGGGGAGACATGGCAACAGGTTTCAAAACATGGCTGCGGCAGAGACAAAGGGAATAATGTTCCTCCTGTCGCAGCAGGCTGGGTAAGAAATCCCAGGATTAAGCTGCAGCCAGGGGATGTGGCTTAGACAGCAGGAAAGACACTGATTTATAAGGATAAACTGGCAAAGAAGGCAGGAGGACGGGGGACACCCCACAGGCTGGAGAGCAGCTGGACTCGTGTCTGTCAAGGGGAGCAGATCCGCCGGGAGGGGATGGGGGGGTCTTGGAGATGGTATCGGGGTACACCACCCTCGGGCTTTCTGGTCTTAGCACGGAGGATGGATGGTTACTCCTAACATCAATCAGCAAAAGCAAAAAAAGAGAAAAAAAGAAGAGAAACCTTTATCTCAAAGGCTGCGAGGGGTAAATGGAAACACCCTGCAGCCCTGCGGAGAGCCAGCCCGGGCAGTCGCCTCTTCCCCCAGCTCTCAGCTGCCGCAGATTAAGCCAAGGCTGGCGGAGCACTCCCTGCCCGTCTGCCGTCACCCTGCCCTCGCCCTGCCTCCCGGCTGCAGGGGTGGCACGGCAGGACACGAATCCGCTCCTCGGACAGCACAGCTTACGCATCAGGGGAATGGCCGCAGCTCACAGTTACGAGGAGATCAACAGCCTGTCCGGCTGTCCCTGCGGTGGGCTGGCAGCTGCCGGCAGCAGGAAGGACAGGCGGGGAGGGGGCCAGGGGGGCGCACCACGGCCACGGCAAAATCCACCGGCAGTCCCGTGCTGCAGCAGACTAGAAGAGGACGACACACATCATGGGTAAATCTGCTTTTTGCAAAAGGGAGGGACTCCCTCCCGGGAAGTTCAGTTTAAAACCCACCAATGCCAATGGCGAAGTCTAGCCTGCGTGGCTGGCACCCGGGGGACCAACAACCCCCGCGACCCAGTGCTGGAAGCCCTCAACCTTGCCACGATTTATGCCAGAAACAAGTCACAGCTCTGAAACCTGCCAAACCACCGACAGGCAGAAAACCTGCAGCGTTTGTCTCAACAGATTAGCTAGAGCATCCTCCCGGCCGGTGGCACCTTCACCTGTCCCATCTCTGGGTCACAGCATCTGTCCGCTTGTCCTCCCAGTTGCTGAGGAGGGCGGCGGTTCAGAG
>NW_009604727.1:9739-15867 GCF_000690535.1 Cariama cristata
AGAACCCTCTGTGCTGCAAACACGCTCCTGCGAGATATATTTCTTTAATAAAGATTTAATAACCTCCTCAGGTTATTTGTCCGCTTATTTGTGAGGAGTGGGATGGATGGATGGAGGGATGGATGGATGGATTCTTGGCACCTTGGCGTTGGCCAAAGAGGCAGCAGCGCTACCGAAGCTGGTTTCCATCTCTCCTATCTAATCAGGGATGAACCCAGACTAGCCGTCCCCTTGCAGGAGCAGCGTCTCTTCTCAGACGCGTGTCTGTAGGAACCTCCTGCCTTGGAGGCCACAACACGTCCACCCTCGCCCCTACAGAACCCGGAGCAGCCGGTTCAGCGTTCAGGCCCTTCATCTCACCTCGACACGATGCTGCAGCTTCCCGCTCGCCGCAGAAAGCCTTTTGCTGATGGCTGCAGGCTGGCAGCGTGCAGCGTCCCTGGGAGAGGGCACCGTGTCGCAGGCCAGGAACGCATTCCTTGCAGGCTGGTGCTGCTCAGGGGAGGGCTGGCATCCTTGGAAGAGCTCCTCTGAGCCTCCACGGCAATCTCCTTTTTGGAGACCCCATGGTGTATACGGAGGGCCCACAGGCTCCTGTGGCAAAGAGCTCCATCCCGCAGCGCTCCTCCTTTCCCAAACTGGACGTGGATGGAGGAAATAAGGGGAGCTGGTGCCCATCACCTCCACGGCAGCATCTGGCCTCAGGGTGAAGCAGCAGTTCCCACCCAGCCTGGGTTTTCCTGGAGGCGAGCAGCAGCTCCACTCCGCTTGTGTCCAAAGTAAAAACTACCTACTCCCTTGCGCAGCTGGAAGTCTCCCAAAGAGCCTCCACGCCCTCCAACACGAGTACCTGGTGACAAAGCAGCGTGGAGGCCAAACGGGGTTCAGAAACAGCCTTGGGACTGCTCTCACACGTGGGCTGGTCTTTTTTTTGTACCTGGCAAACCCCCTTACATGCCCAATTCAGCTATTCCCAGGCTTAGCTGGGTTGTAAAGACTCTGGTGGTTTTCCCGACAGACAGCTTAGTAAGGAGGCTTAGTCTAGCTATATTTTTAACTCTCACCGTAGGTCGCCCAAGGGGATCTCCGCCAGGTGCAGCGCAGGGTCTGTGGGCCACCAAGGAATCTGCTGCTCCGGAACGACACTGACATTTAAAATGCAAGTGGGCAACTTTCTACTGGCATTGCTTCTGCCATGCCCAAGCAGCCCCGTCTGCCGACCCACAGATCCCGCCGCGACATTGCGGGGCAAGAAGTTAACAGGGCGAATGCTGGCTGGCACTTAAATCTCCCCTAAAGCCGAAGGGGAAGACGGCACGGAAAAGGCAGCTCTGCAGGGCAAGAGTAATACTTCTTGCCTGCAAAAGCACAAGGGATTTGATATTGGAACAAGCCACTGGGAGACAAGAAAAGGGCGACCTTGGAGGAAGGCATCCATGCCACAAAATGGAAAAGCACTGAGGCAAACAAGAGTCGATCTCTAGCCAGGGATGTTCCCATGAGAGCAGAGCAGTCACCGCCGGGGATGCCGAGGATGCTACGGCACAGGCCTCACCAGCCGGACGGCGGAGGAGATTCTGTTAGCAACAGGAAGATCACCTTTGTGAGGTTTAAATACAGAGGAACAAGGTCTCAAAGAGCACAAGCGGGATTGCGCTTCTTTATTTCCCCATAAACATGTGGGGTTTTTAACGGAATGTCGTATTCCACTTTGGGAGGAAGTCAAAACACACCTGCATTTGGGGGGAAGAGACTGTCCCTACAGATGAGCTGATAATCTAGATCCCAAAAAGCAAAATTAGCCTTTGCTGCCGGTTGCCACGACTGCCTGCACATGCCCCCTCAGACCTCGCTCTGCCCAGCAGGCCACCGGTCTGTGCCACCAAACATCTCCTTCCAGCACCGGCTTTGGGGAAGCAGACTCTTTTCTTGGAGATTTCAACAAGTTCATCCCGCTTTCTAAAACCAGTTTTCACCACGTACTCCTCCAGGCGATGCAGGACTTCAGCCGTGACCTCAGCAGAGGCAAGCCATCGGTGAGAGGACCAGAAGGACAAGCACCAGGCTTTAAAATACTGCGGCGGGGGGAGATACAGAATGCTACGCTCCTCTTCCAGCGCTGCCATCTGGTTCTTCAGCACAGGATCTCTGCTGAGAACGGCGTGACACAAGGACATTTGTTTTTCAGATGACTTTTCTAATCACCATTTAGCAGGATACAAATATTTACAGTAAAGCGGAGAGAAGCAGGTTGCTACACCGGAAAAGATTCCTAAGAAGAAAAGAGGTGACACAAGGGAAATCCCCCTCTAACCAGTGCGGAGGGAAACAGTGCAGCTCTGTCCTCAGAGTGGATTCGGGTCAGCAAGCTGTTCAGAGCCTGAAGGGATGAGGATGGATCTGTCGTCAGGCTTGGTATTGCCTTTCCCGGTGCCGGGGGATGGCTCACAAGCGATGCAGAGGAGCCAGCCTTCCTAAACCACCCAGCACCTCCTGCAAGGCGTAAATCCCCCGCAATACCTCCCTGAGCAAAATCAGACGAGGCTAAAAACACAAAGCTGCCGAGAAGAGCTTTTCTCCTGGACAGGACGCATGAGTGAACGCTAGTAAGATGGTGAACCTCGGCTGGGATGCCTGGGTTGAGCAGAGCCCGGAGACGCTGGCAGAGGCAAGGACTGTGCGCGGCGGCCCGGCTCCGGGCACAAAGAGGTCACTCCCATCTCCGAAGCGCTGGCTTGCGTCACCACCGGCTCCCCTCGTCACTGATTAAGGGAAACGAAGCGGTCTTGTGTGCTAACGACACAAAGGACCAGCCCAGTGCTCAGCCTGGCTTATTCCTTGTATTTGTCCTCAAGACCTGCTCTGCCGTAAACCCTTAATTCATTTTTATCAGGCTCTCCGAAAAGAACAAAACCACAGCACCTGATTTCTCTGGGCTCACAGATGGGTTTTAAATATATCCCACTGATCTTTTTTAAGTGTTTCCTTCAATTACTTCCTTCCGAGCCCCTCACTAAAAAGTTTCTGGCCTTTCTTACCGTTAAACACCCTACCTCTGGCTTGGCCAATCATGCCCTCCTTCTAGCATCCCTGCTTTTAAAAGCAAAACTGATTACAGATCCTCTGTTTCTTTTTTTAAAAGCTCCCAGCTGTAAGACAGGAATGAAGTCATTTACGAACCGTTCATCGCTTCCATGCTCTCAGAGATGCTCTTCAACTGATGGCTTCCCACAAAAGGGAGGCTCCTCCTTGCAGGACTCCCTGCACAGGACTGATTACAGGAGTATTTCTCCCTGTTTGGTGTCAACAGGAAGGTCTCCGCCCCAGAAGGGGGTTGTTTTGTTTTTCTTAGAAATCCTACGATCCTAATCTTAGAAGTCCTAAGATCCCCCAATTCAGCCCCTTCTGACGGAAGAGGAGAGTCATGGTCTCGAGTCAGTAATTCCTATCAAAAAGGAGACAGCAGAGATGGGAAGACCCCAGCTTCACCTCGAAATCTACCAGGCTGACAAGGGGAGTTATTTTGGCAGCTCAAAACACAACTATTTTTTTAGGCAAAAGAACTATTTTTCTTAGGCGAAACAAAGCCAACGAGGGGGGAAGGGAAGGGTATTTTTAACCTTCCTGGCTAAGCGGTGTTAACTATCTTGCCTCATAGGAAAAGAAGAGTTTACAACAAGCACCAGCTTCACGTGGAAACAGCTCTCTGATGGGGGCAATGGCATCGCACGGCACACAAGCCCTCCGCACGCAGGCTGCCTTCGGAAGCACGGGCAGGACCCTTCCACGGTTGCGTGGCCCAGAGTCGGTCTGACCGTCCGACAGCGCGGTGGTCACCGGTCCCCTGGCTTCACAGCTTGGGAAACCACGGCATAGGGGAGAGAAAGAGTCAGAGATCCAAACCCATCTGTGGAGAAGATCCCCAAATCCTCTCTGGATTTGACGAAGAAGAGCTGCAGATCCGAAGGTTGCCAAACTTGTTTGCCAGCCTGCCCTGAACATCACAGCCTCGGCTTTAAATTAGAGGCCAGCAGACTCCACATCTGAAAGTCCTCGCTCTGTGATCCTGCCTACTGCCAAAAACACATCAAAGCACATGGGGCACACGATCACCCCAAAAAACGCCCCAAGGAGATGGCTATCCCGATGGAAAACAGAAAGCAGGGCCGCGCACCTCTGTGCAGAGTATAAACCAGGGCCACGGCGCGTAGCTGGCACTGCCAGCTGCCTCGCTGGGAGATGGCACGTGGTGATCGAGCCACGTGCTGCTCGGGAGCGGGACTCGTCATGGGATCAGCACGGAGGCTGAACTGGGCAACCCAAATCCCTGGCCAGCGAAGGAAGTCAGTGCAGGCTGCCAAGTCCAAAACCACGGAGCTACTAGTGTCCCTTTTCCACCCCAAAGATCTCCTTTCCACCCCAACCATGCTGCTGACCCAGCCGCTTCGTGCCCACGAGCCGCAGCCTTTCGGTACGTGAAAAGAATGCCAGACATCACTTCTCTACAAGTCATCCCAAGGTTACACGGGGTTTTGAGCTGAAATCATCAAGGCTATGTTAAAACCAGCCCTTCCTCCAGCAGAGCACAAGGCTGGAGAGACGGGCCTAGAGCTGAAAAGCAAGGCAGCCACAGCCCGTTATTTGCATAATGAATATACACACACACACAAACCCTAGCCAAGTCACACCAATAATCACCAGGCTTTCGGTTTCAGGCAGAAGCAGATAGTTTCGCGTTAGTCTGCTGTTCACAAAACCAAGCCCACCGTCCAGCGCGGCTGCCCAGGCTCTGGATGCACAGGGAGGACACAGCTCTCGCAGCACCGAGGTCACTTGTGTCACTGCTGTCCGACCCTACACGGGACATAAACCGGGTGCAGGGACTGCAACCAGCAGCCCAGCACGTTTACAAAATAAGCGCAGGTACCTGGGATGTAATGGTGTCTGGCTGCGACGCGGCGGGGACGCGTTTTAGCTGGTCCCTGGCAGGAAGAGGAAGCAGTTCTGCTAACGCTCTGCTGCGAGGTTCAGGTTTCTGCCTTTCAGAAGAGCAGGAGGCTGGGCAAGAGGCAGCTCCTGGGTTGCTGCCCTCCGTGGTACAGCGAAGACAAAAAAAAAAAAATATATCCACAAGCTTTGGAAGAACAACTGTGAGGAAGAGGAGATTCCACGTGCCAGGTCTGGGTCCACAGACCCACAGGTCCAGGTCTGGAGCAACCCAAGGATCTCCCTACCAAATCCAAGGGTGCGAGAGTCCAGGTGTCTCCCACCGGCAGACTATCCCCCACCAGAGAGAGACCCTCACAGGCGAGGCCCAGACGAACCAACCCCAAGCTCGTATTAGCAATGCAAAAAAACTGTCCCGGGGCTTATAGCAGCCCCAGCTCCATCGCAGCACCACCGAGACGCAGACCTGAATCGGTCCGGTTGAAGGGAACCACTGCAAACCCCCCAGAAGTTAATGAGGCTCACAGCTAAAATAATAAGACAATGAGTAACTGCTGAAACACAACTGTTACTTTTATGGCTCGTTTGCTTATTTAGTCTACCATGAAAAGATAAAATGTTGTTAAAAATCTCCTCTCCAGCAGCCAAGCCTCCCTCAAAAGAAAAGCCTTATCTGTTCATTAGGAGGGGCTTGCTCAGCTTGGTGCTTCAGGACACCAGCACCAAAGTTGCCACAGCATGCGTGGAGACGCTGACGCTTGCCTTTCCCCAGACTCCTCCTCCTTAAAACCCCCCAAAATGGGCCAGCTCCACTCGTGCCATCAGCCCGTCCGACTGCTCACCCATCACCGCCCCACGTCCTCCTCCGCATGCCAAACCAGAGGCAATTCTCCATCTCCACACCTTGTCCCTAAGCTGGTCCCATACCAAGTCGTGTTAAAACACATTCGAGGGATCCCACCCTTGCTAACCCTCCGGCTGTGCCCACCGCGCAGCCCTTACAACGCTCACACGGTTTTTGAAATCTGCTTTCCGATCGAAGCTGCGGCCACGCCGGCCCTCGCAAGCAAGGGGTGCCGAAACTCCGCCGCTCAGCCCTGGGTTTGGCAGGGGTGCGGAGGACTGCACGCTCGCCCTCGATGCCTAGAGCACCCAAAGGGCTTCCCACTGCCTGTTTTTGG
>NW_009604727.1:15990-17789 GCF_000690535.1 Cariama cristata
GAGGCTGAACGCTGGGACTATTTCCAGGGCTTGCTATTTTTAAAAGCTGCTTTTCCTGTTTCCCTTCCTGACCCTTGCAGGGACTTGCTGCCCGCCAGCAAGTTTGCACCAAAACAAGAAAAATTACCCTCCAAAATCCATCTTCGGAACAAAGTTAAGCTCGGTTTAACCCCCTGCCCCACACCACCTTCCCACATACACTTGCACGGGGGTCCTGTCGCCCTGCCTGCCGCCGCGTCCGAGGCCAGCGGGAACGGCTGCGCTCCCAGCACCACGTGACAGGCAGGATTAGCTTCCGAGGCACAGAGGAAACCTTTGACAAAGCCTGTCCCCGTGCCGCTGCTCCCAGGCCTCGAGCCAGTGGCCTCCCTCGGGCCGCCAGCGTCGAGGGAGAAAAACAAATCTCCACTGTGGGTATCTGCAAAACACAAAATAATGACAGGTTCACCTGGCCAGCAAGGAGCCGAGCGGATCTCGCTGCCTCTCTTGTCCTCCCGGGGCTCTGGGAGCTATTTTAAAACTGATCCCCTGGTAAAAAGCCCCAGCCTTTGTACAGAGGAGACGTCACCGGTGAGAACAACTGTTTTTAATGAGCCAAACGAGCGCTGGGTGTTATACAATCTCACTCCCTGGTGGAGACCTGGCAGACAATCTTCAGAGGAAGGGGGAGGACAGGGGCAAATTCCCCGAGCAACAAACTTGTAGCACCTGGCGCAGCTTTTCTCCATTTCAGTGCCTCCTTTTGCTCTCCAAATCCTCTCCAGTCCCGTTAGTGGCAACTGGTGGAAGGGAGGAAAGAAAAGCCCGCGGCAGCCCTGCTCTCGGATATTTATGCAGTGTCCAGCGTTCATCTGTTCCCCTTCCCTTCTCTCCAGGGGCAGCTCCTCCGGCTGCCACGCTCCCACCAAACAGCCACGTTAATGGCTGGGCGGGCGCGACAGCCGGGCATGGTGCCGGGGAAGGACAGGATTGGCGGGATCTGCCCCGGCACAGATAAATCCACGGCGCAGCCGCCTTTCCTCACCTTCCCCGCAGCCCTGCACCTTGTCAGAGAAAGCACAGCCGGGAGCAGAGCCCAGAGCACTGCAGGGCTGCTGCCCGGATTTTGTGGTTGAGAGATTGTGCGAGATAAACGCGCAGCTTTCCTTTGTTTTGGGACTAGAAATGTGGTTTTGACAAGTTTTGCACAAGTTGGTACCAGCAGCCGTGGCTTTGTAGTAGAAAGCCACTGTAAAATGAGTGGGTTTTGTTTAGACAACACACGGTGCCCTGCTCCGAAAAGGGTATCTCCAAAAAGGAAGATTTCCTGAAAGCACCACACAGAGCTGTTTCCCCCAGCAAGAAGCCGAAACCAACTTGGTATTTTTGAAGTGAAGCAGAACAGTGTCATTTTACTGTCCAAACTGAGGGAAGGCCAAAAAGTAAACAAGATTTCAGAGATGAAAGGATTTTAAGAGATATTATTAGTCTGACAGCAAGCTATTACGGAATCATCCGGAAGGACTGCTTGCTCGGAAGACACAGGCTGCGCCGCTGTCAACCCAGCAGAAAACGGTACGCTGAACCTGCAAGAGGTCTTTGGTTTTCTCTCTGTCTCCAAACAGCATTTCCCTCTTAAGCAAGATCTGGCGTACAGGTAATGTCCTAACGAGCTCACGCTTTTGACAAAGCTGGGTTTTAGCCCAACAGTTTAGTTCCCTGTTAGATGTGAGGAAACTGAGGCACACGGTGATGTGAACGCCACGCAACGGAGCTGTGGCAGGCGCCCGCCCCAGGCACACTCCCACCCAACACAGGAA
>NW_009604727.1:17820-18428 GCF_000690535.1 Cariama cristata
GACCATCTCCCAGCACATCAGGAACACCACCCCGCCGAAACGCCGTACCTGTTGGAGCTACATCCTTCCCCTCTCTGCTTTCTTCGCTTCTGCGTAGGCCCCTCCTGGGCCGGCTGCTCTGGGAACCACCTTCTGGTATCTAGCACGGTGCCAGACAGATTCTCCAACGTTCGTTAGCCGTCCCTCACTACTTTCCAGAACTATAATTAGTTTTGCTAATATAAAAGGCAGAAGGGATTCAGCCAAGCTTCGGGAAGAGATAACACAGGTCAAAAGAGACGCAAAGGTTAACATTAAGGATGGCTCTCGCACATTAAAAGTCTTTATTTAATTCCATGTCCGTGGATCCAAAATTAAACTCTGTGAATCCACAGACATCAAATTAAATCCCCCACGCCCCTTCTTCTCCTCCTTATCAGAGGAGAAATATCGTCTCCTGCTTTGTGGGATGAAGGAAGCAGGCAAAGAGGAGAAGCATTAAGGGCAGCAAAGCAATTTGGGGAACAGCCCCTGCAGGGAACCGGCACCCCCACGTCCCCAGCCGTCACGGCGTTTCTGCACCTGGCAGCCCCTGCTCATGCCCGTCCCTCGCACTTGTCCCACGCTCT
>NW_009604727.1:18459-19107 GCF_000690535.1 Cariama cristata
CCCCAAATGCTTTTCCACCCCTTCCCGTGCAGCATTTACACCTCAAGCGATCCACGAGGTCCCCTCGCCATCACACCAGTGACATGCCCCTGCTCCCACTTGCATCCACTTGCTCCGGAATCGTAGTCCAAACCCGCACAGCCTATTTCCAAATCACAGCACCCAACCCCTTGCCAGCACATGAGATTTCTCTCTCTGCCTCCTGATCTCCTAAGAATTTGCTTATCTAGCAAGCCTTTAGCGGCACAATTTGCAAACACCATCCCCACTGCGCTTCCGGAGAGGCAGCTGCTGTGCCAGGGACCCGAGCCCAGTACTGACCTGATGGGAAGGAGCTTCTGGATGGAGCGGAGAGGGAGAAAAAGAGGAAAAAAAAGGGGGGGAAGGGGCAGAGAGTGGTCTCAGGTTTCATGTGTAGGAGAGGGGGAAAATGATAGAAAGGCAGGCTGGTTAAACAAGAACCAGCAACACGTCCTACTCCCAGCATGACATCATGAGGTCAGGGCTCAGCGGGGACGGCTGCAGTGGGAGGAGAGGTTCAGAGGGAAAAAAAATAAAATAAAAAAAGAGAGAAATAAATAAAACAACCCAGCACCAAACTCCTCTGACCCCCTGGCACTTCGGGAGGGCGGCTTCGGGTACAGTGCT
>NW_009604728.1:0-500 GCF_000690535.1 Cariama cristata
TCCAAGATCGAGACCCTCCGCCTGGCCTCCAGCTACATCTCCCACCTGGCCAACGTGCTGCTGCTGGGCGAGGGCTGCGAGGACGGGCAGCCCTGCTTCAGTGCCATCTACGGGGCCAAGGGCGACCTGGACACTTTATAAGAGAAAATGCAAAGTATTTTCTAGGGAAAAAACTGGTAACATGACAATGCATCACTGTCATTTCCTACCTTTCTCAGCTGGATATTTTGTGTTTGGAAGCTTTCCCTTGACGCTGGTGAGCTATTAAATTGCACTTAGAATCATCTATTCCTTTTAAATTGGGGTATATTTTCCTCTCAGTTTTAATGCTGTAGTACTGGCCATCGGGATGTAACAAACTCTATGTTTGTGTCCCCGCTCGCGTCAGAGGGCCGGGCTGCTCCCCCACGTCCGTCCGGGCCGGGAGGTCTCGGGGGGTTAACAGTCACCCCAGTGCCGGGGGCACTTGGCCACCCTGGGGCGGGGAATTCTGAGCTCGC
>NW_009604729.1:0-882 GCF_000690535.1 Cariama cristata
CAGAAGCGGATTTCTTTTATCGTGCTACATCTTTGAACACGACCAAAAGAAAATACGCTTGGCCCCGTGCCGCGATCCCAGTGCTCCCATCGCACGGTGCTGGTCCGAGGCGCAGCGATTCCCCGAGCCCCTTCCTTTGTGTTTGCAGCCAGGAGGAGCAGATGGAAATAGCAGCGTGATCCCAGCTGCGGCGAGGCCACAAACCGTTGTACGCAGGGACGGGAGAGTAGGCAGGGATATATATAGAGAGACAGACGTATGGATGATGCACTGCACACACGCCTCGCCGGGTGCTGGGGCTCGACGATGCCAGCGTCCCCAAAATACTTGTGCGTAGCAGCAACGTGCGAGGTTTCCGCTGATTGCGGCTCCCTTGTGTCACCGGTGCCTGGCCCCCGACCCACCTCCTTCCCCAGCCAGAGCCTGAAACCCAGGGCTGTGAAAGGCTGGGGCGGTGGGAAGAGGCTGCAGGGAGGGGGAGACCCCTCTCCCCAGGTGTCGGAGCTTCTGGACCCTGCCCCTGATGCGGGGACAGGCTGGTGGCACCCAGGGCCACCTGCGTCCCTCACCCTGCCGAGCACGGACCGACTGGCAGGGGTCTGCACGGGGCCGGTGGCAGCAGATGGGTTGCACCAGAAAAGGATGTCTTGCTTACGGCTGGGGCTCGGAGTCCTGCTGGTCTCTACCAGGACCAGCACCCCGCAGGGCGATGGGTAATTACCCGCTAATTAGCAGCAGCGTCTCCCCAGGCAAAGCAGCAGCACCCCAGGTCGATGGCATGACCCCAGTGCACCCCTGAGGGCTGGGAGCCACCCGTTGCTGCGCTCAGCACCCCAGGGTGCCATATGTGGGACTGGGGGTGCCCCGTACCAGGATGCTCTG
>NW_009604729.1:1298-2171 GCF_000690535.1 Cariama cristata
CGGTCTGAAACCTCCGGCAAGCCCCAGCCCTCGGAGGGAGGATTTGGTGCCGGTGCGGCCGAGCTCCCCGCCGCACTGGGATGGTTCGGTGGTGAGCGGGAGCACAGCTTGGGGACGAGCAGAGAACAGGACTCCTTCAAACATCAAAAATAAGAGGAGCTGGTGGTCCTGTACCGGGATGCGTCGCTGTGTTTCGAGCGGCTCCCAAACAGCCCCTTCCCTGCTGCAGGCCCCCGCAGTCCCCCGGAGAACAGTCCCCGTCACTTTTCTCTCACACCGGGTTTTCTTGGGTTTGTGCTTTTTATTGCTTGAGTTTGGTACAAACAGAGCTCAGGGAGGGGTAGAGGAAGGACAAGGCGGCAGCCCTGGCTTCGGTGCTGGTTTTGGGGCAGACAGAGCCGGAGCTGGAGCTCCTCTTCCCGTACAGAGGCAAAACCCTTCCCAGGTTTGAGACCGGCAGCGCTTGTGCCCGGGCAGTTCCATCGGCTCCTTCCCAAACCTGATGGCCAGGAATAGCCCGGCGGCGAACTCTCCCCCAGCCCAATTCCAGCAGCAGGACGAGGGTCTCGGGGGTGAGAAGGGGTCTGTGCCTTTGCTCTCAAACCTCACTGCTCTTCAGGGCGACGGGGTCCATGTGGAAGGGATGCAAACGGCATCGATTTTTCCTGTCCTGCCCCACGGAGCCAGGAGCAAAGGATGCGTGTGGAGGTGGCGGGGCAGCTGCAGCGCATGGTAGGAAGGTCCCCGTGTTCGTGGGCAGGTGTCGTGGGGACGCCTGGCTCTCAGCAGCACCCTGCTGCCTGCCAGGGCCTGCCCAGCGGGCAAGTGGGGTCTGTGGGGTCACCCACCAGGGCAGGGGCCTCCTTCCCCCAT
>NW_009604729.1:2187-2396 GCF_000690535.1 Cariama cristata
ATGCTCTAAGGTGGGCTTGTAGATCCCGACGGTGATCCATGAGCCCTGGAGATCCAGGTGGCAGCTCTTCGCTGTCCCGACTGGGAGACGCGGGTCCTCGGACCTTCTGTTTTTCTTTGCGCGGAGGCTGTGAGCTTCCTTCTTCCCCAGCCCCAGCTGGGAGACGGTGGTCCTTGGGAGCGCGGTGGAGGCTCCCCATCCCTCTGCGG
>NW_009604730.1:0-3584 GCF_000690535.1 Cariama cristata
GGAAGATGTTGTAAATATCTTAGATACTTGACTAAACGAAGGGCCTTTGGGGAATGGCTGGAATGGCTGTGAGGTGAGGAGGCTCCAGGACAGTCTCACTTTGGACAGGGACTTTTGTGATTTGGGGATAGCTAGAATGGCTGTAAGATAAGGAGGCTCCAGGACAATCTCACTTTAAACTGAGACATCCTGAGGAGCACAAAGAAACGGACAGACACCAATCGAGACCAAGATAAGGAACCAAGATAAGGAACTTGCCACAGTGATGAGCCAAGACAAAAGACCACCAGGGAAGATGACTGCGCATGTAGATCAGACATTTGCATATATTAATGAGTTCCAGGAATTCTCATGCTTATGTAAACGACCTTTTGGAAATCCTATTAATATGTATAACTTTATATACATAATATCTGAAAGTTTACCACATCATTGGGGCACTCATGGTGGAGCAATCCCCAGTGCTGCCCAGCACTGCAAAGAATGCCTGCTTAATAACACTCTGTTGTTACTGAATTTCATTATATCAGACTCCTTACCCAGCCGCATCTTGCTTCCCACTTTGGTGAGGAAAGTTAGAAAGTAAGGGGGTTTGGATGTTACCGATCTTCGTATCAAGAACAAAGCATCAAAGTATGAAAGCATTATATGGGGCAATGCCTCATAGCATCCTAACTGTGACAAGCTGACAAGAAAATCTTGACTTAGAATGAATTTAAGTCAAAAAATAGTATGACAAAAAGGCAATGAAGCAGCTGTGAGGCACAGGGATTCTAAACTCTGGAAGGCCACAGAGGTTTAAAAAGTTGAAGGCAAGAAAAATACTATTTTCATCAGTGACAGACTACGTAACAAAAAAAACATAATTGTTGGATGAAGAAGGTCCCTAAGTATGCCATCAGGGTCTATAAGAAACTTCCAAAGCAAGTTATTTCAGTGTCCAGAGCAAATGGAAGGGAAAATTGAAGTTATGACCCAGTAGGCTACATAGACAGGGAACAACTCTTAATTGATGTGAAGCCAGGCTGGCACTGGTTGGAGTCACAGAAATGCTGCTTTCTCTTTGCTGAGGTGCACACTGTAATTTAAGATGGACATACCTACCTGGGTATTAGTTTTGCATGAAAGATCAAGACAAAGGGAAGGACCTTTTTATTTTCCTTGGAAAATGTTTTCTTATTGAGTTTCTGATTCCAATTTTACACACAATGTGTACAAATCCAATCTAGATACGTGAAACGAAGAAATCTCACTCAACAGCAAATTAATTACTGTTAAGCATGTATTCTTTATTAGCAGCGCTGGGGTCGCACTGGGGATTCTCCACTGTAAGTGCTCCCAACGACTGGTTGTTCTGGTGTCATTTATATTTACAAGAGTGTTGCATATTAATTTCATAGACAAAGAAATCATTAAGATAAGGCACACCTTTTCCTAGAACTAATTAAATAGACATGAGCTAATTATTCGGCGGTTGTGCTGCCATCCAGTGTCCTTTTGTGGGTATTACAGTATCTCTGGTGGTCGTTTACTTCCTCCGGTGGTCTTTCATAGTCTTCATCACTTGTCCTCTTGCTGAACTCTTCCCGTTGGCAGTTGCTTGGACATGTGTAGAAAATAAAGGCTTACATAGACACTCTGTTATCAAATACCTTACAGTGAATCACTCTGTTTTCTCTCTCCTGACTTTCGTTAGGTCTTCGATAGTTTCTAATTTAACATTTTGTCCTTCACAACTTGTTTTAACATTCTTTCTCTATTTATTTCATGTAAGAAGAGAATACAAGGTCTTTGGTACATATTTCACAAATTATTTAGAAATCACAAAGTACATACTGAAAAGTACATGCTTTCGCAACTCCTTTTCATATGAGATCACATTCTTTAATTTTTAAAAATATATTGACAGTATTGAGTGCATCACATCCAAGACTGCTTTATCTGCAGACATAATCAAATGCAGCTACTTTTCCTGTAGAACACTACAGCTGCTTGCCATCAGTGGTATTAAAAACAAAGAATACTCTATGATGGTCAGCTGTCTTTAGGTAAGCTGGATATAACAGCCCAAGTCAGAATCTTTCCGAAACAGCACCTGTGGTAAATACCCCTCACATGCAGTTAGAGACAAAGCATTCTCAGCAAGTATATATTTAACCTGAAATTCAGCTCCTGTTGGAACAGAATACCTTTACTACATTATGAAGGGATTGGTTCAAAGCAGTTTTAGTTTTTTTAATCAGCTCTTTATTGATCCAAATGAAACCTAGACTGCTACTGAACAACCAGTACCACTTTCTGAAACATCCTAAATGGAACTCCAAAGTTTTACTTTCAAGGACTAGCCTGGCCTGATCCCACTTGCATGTAAGACGTGGTAAAAATAATAGCCAAAGGTGATCTAGATGCAGTTCACTTAGAGGAGATGCTTGAGCACCAGTCAGAAATCAAGCATCAAAATATAACAACTGTTAGATCTAAATATCTAAATACTAGAGCCTGCAGACAAAATCTATTAGAGAAACAGCTGACAACAGCTGTATTTGTTTAAATATTCAACTTCAAAGCAGAAGAATTCCAGGCACAACAATGCCATCCAGGGGCCAGCTAACTGCTGGTAAATGTCCAAAGAATTTCCTGAAACTGATTGAGTCGTATAAACAGAAAAGTTTTATACTTAAAACAATTTCCCCAAATGTTTTCAAATATGATCTCAGTTCTTTTGAATAGCAACAGATAAACACTAATGTGAAACAATAACTGATTCATTCTCTAGATATTCTAAGACTTGCTTACATTTAGGCATGAGTTTTGTGAAAGTCCTTTTTCAATAAAATAGAAAAATAATTGTAACAATTTAAATCACCAGTTCCTTCTAGCACAATAAACTGGAAATAATGAAGAAAAGTTCAGATGAAACTTTGCCAAACTTTTCAGACTGAGATCTTGCAAAGTCCAAAACACATGCCCAGCCCCACTCCACTGAACTATTTAAAATGGTGTATATAAAATTTTACAGAGCTAAAGCTTCAGACGATTTAATTTCCGCACAATCCATACTCTGCCTTCTGCACAAACGGAAAAATCAATCTGAAAATTTTAAAGCAGTTTGAAAATGGATGTTGGTTTTGTGTCATAGGGAAAAAGAGGATGGGGAGGATAAAACGAAGTCTAGACATACAGAACTGTTCAGTGTTTACTCATGTTATCTTCTTTAGGCTAGTTCTGTAACAGCAGCAACAAGACAATAAAAGCAAAAATCCCGGGGCATGTACCTCTCTAGCTTAAGGATTTTAGGCGTACATATTTTCAGGACTTTGATGCAGCCAGCCGATGATGCAATGTAACAGCATAAAATACCACAGCGAGAGGTTTCAGCCTTAGGCTCGTGCAAGGCCAGCTCTTTCCACAGAGCTGCCCCTGGCGCGCCTCAGATAGGTCCGGCTCGGGACCCTCTTCCTGCCCCCGCCCCTTATCACCCGCGAGAAGCAGAAGAAAACCCTCTTTAGCTCCTTTTCTAAAGGAAAGGGGACTCCGGGCTGCCGGGGCAGAAGCGTGCAGACCAGCCGGAACCCCCAAGCCCT
>NW_009604731.1:0-298 GCF_000690535.1 Cariama cristata
CCGGAGAGCTCGGACATCTCTGCTCTTGCACAGCTCTCCATCGCTGCCAACACCCAACGCCTCCGCCGGTTCACAGCGCTGTGTGGGGAAAGGATCGACTGCTCAAGCATGGACGGGAGAGGGGGAAGAATCATACAACAGATTTGGAAAGAAAAAAACCCAACAAAAAAAACCCAAAACAACAAAACCCAAGCAACAAAAAACCCCCAAAACAAACCAACCAACATATTTACTCCCTTTGAGAAATTCAACTGAGATGCTGCAGTTTACTTTGGGTTTCAGGAGAAAAGGCGAAAGA
>NW_009604731.1:612-3515 GCF_000690535.1 Cariama cristata
ACCAGCCTGGCGAGACCCCGGCCCGGATCAGGGAGGCTGGGTGGATCAGAGGGATCTGCTAATCCTCAGGAGCAGACATTTGGGAACCGACCGCAGCCTCGCAGGGCCACGAAAAGCCCCTTCCCCTCACCCAGGAGAGGTGCCCCAGGGCCACCCCTGCACCCCAGGCTGTGCCGGACCCCCTGCAGACCCACCTCCCCTCTGGAAATGGCTCCGTGCTCTGACAGCCCTTCGGAGGGCAGAGACAACGGGCCAAGGACAGGACCCTGCGCTGGTCCCTCGGCTCTGGCTCCTGCACTGCACCAGGCAGAGCGATGTCCCCTCTGCCCACCCAGCACAGGCAACACAAACGCCTCCTGCTTACCCACGACCTGGCACAGACACTGCACCTGACGGCCAATTCTGGGACTACGGCGTCTGGAGGGGATCTGGGAGAGCACCTCATCCAGCCCCTGCTTGGGTTTCCAGCACCTCCAGGGATGTAGCCCCCGTCGCAGGCATCACCGCATGGTGCTGCCGTGGAGAGCTCGAAGAGAGGGAGAAAACAGACACGGGGCCAAAACCACCACTGCGGTGTCCTCCGATTCCCCTTGCCCAAGCTCACCTAACTCCCCACCAGCCTCCCTCTCCAGACCCCCCACCCCACACAGCGGACCCCCCTCCCCAACCTGGTGGTCTCTGCTCTGAGCCCCGGAGCCACCAGCACCAGGCAGCACAGCAACCCTGCCCCTGCATCCCACCGCAAACACCTCCACGATGCCACAGCTTCCCTCTTCTTCACCAGAGAAGGCTTTTGCCTGCCAGGTTACCCCAGCTCACCTTGTTCGGGGACCCCTAACGCAGGAGCTGGTCCCATCACCTCCACCCCTGGATCCCACCCCGGGGGAAACTACATTCTGTCCCTCTTGTGTTTTCTATTCTTGGACAGAAACTTGCCCCTTCCTCTCTCTAAGCCAGCTCTCCCAGCAGCCACCGATGCAGGACTCGAAGCACAATTTTGCGGAGTTTTAAGCAATCACGCTTCAGGCGGAAGCCACTGAAGCCATTCAGCTGAAGAGTCACAAGAATGTCAAGTAATACATCTCTGGGGGTGAGGTCACATCTGAGCTCTAAAAAGGGTCTTTGCTAATGAAGAGTGATTACACTGATGGTTCTGAAAATAAAAAGGAAATCACAAAATTCCTAGAAAGAGGCTCTTCAGACTAATACCATTATTTCAATCAGAAAAAAAAACGTTTCTCTAATCATAGTGATCAAATTCCACTCTATTTTTTTCAAATGACAGGAGGCCTGAATGTCCCCTCCTACCTCACGTACGACACATTTTCTCTACAGAGATTGTTCCCAACGTCTTTTAAGACATGCATCCCTCAGTTACCCAAATTTAGCTTATTCGTGCCCAGCACAGGGCAAGCCCACGGGCTGGTGGCTGCCGCAGTGCTGACCACCCTGCGCATCCTGGGCTCGGGAATCGTTCCTGGGCATCTAAGGACGGACAAACATTGCCGTTCCCAAACGCACCCAGCAGGTTAACACACTTTCGGGTCCAAGCTGGTATTTTCTGCCCATGGCCAGGAGCAGGCACCGTACTTGGAGGTGAAAAGCCACGTTGCTGCCACACACAGCTCTGGCAGAGGTGGAAGTGTTCCACATTCAATACCATTGCTCAAGAGAAATAAGATGCCAAGTAAAAATGTGGGGACAGGGAGTGAAGCAAAACCCAAGGGAGATGTCTACCTCGGGGCTGCACCTGTCCCCTGTCCCCCCACTTTGCTGGCTGCTCCTTGGGCACAGGCTCTCCTTGCTGCCCTCCACCCGCCGTCCAGCCCAGCCTCACCAGACCTCCTCCTCCTCCTCCTCCTCCTCCTCCTCCCCATCACGCTCCTGGGCCAACCCCACCCAGAGCTGAGGTCCAGCCTCAGGCTCCTGCAGGACCTGCACCACCACCAACCCCCCAGCATGCCACGAGCCCCCCAAAACCTTCTTCCACCGAGGCCTGAGGATGGTTTCCACCTCCAGCCGGAGAAATGCAAGGACCCACCTCCGCGCACAGACCCATTTTTCAACATCATTTGCTTGAGCAGCAAATTTTGCGTGCGTGCGTGTGGTTTTTTTCATGCACAGGAAACATTTCTTCCCCGTAACACCAAACCCCTGAACGGCTCCATCTTCTCCAGCAGCCGCGAGGTCTGCCACCCACGCCGGCCGCATCCAGGTGAAGAGCCGGATGAAAAGGGGCTGCAGCCCGACCCCTCTGCGAGGGGGAGCTCCCAGTCACGAACGTGACCAGGCTGATTTCAAAGGGATCTGCAGTCCCCTGGCTCAAAAAGAACAGCGTTAAACCGGCACGGGGTGCAGCGCCTATTGCACTACCGCCGTGATCTTTTACATCTCCTACACAAATGAATCATCAAATGACATTTAAAACCCAGCAGTACGTGTTGGTTAATCATAGCGAGAGGGAGCTGCTGGCTACAGGGAATAGCCCATGTTAAACCCAAGGGAGCATTTCTTCAAAGAAATTAAAATAAAATTGCCAGTTGATTGAAACTCTCCCCCAGAGCAACTCCCCCCGCCCAGGGAGAACAGCCCGGGTCGCCGGGAGAGCCCTCCGGACCCCGCGCTGCAGGAAGCAGAATCCCAAAGCACCGGCTCAGGATTGCGGCTCAGCAGCCTCGGGCGAGCAAATATAGCAGAGCCCGAACAGGAGTGTGTCGGTGCTGATGGTTTACAGGGGAATTTCTAAGTGGAAAAAGCTGCTCCCCGGGCCAGATCTCATCTCTCGGCACCGCAGGGCTCTTGTTCCTGAGCGAAACCCCCACTTCCGCAGCAGCGCCTTCTCCTTTTATGTTCAGTTCTGGTTTGGGCCCCAAAGTTTATGATGGGGATTTTATTTTTTTTTT
>NW_009604732.1:0-791 GCF_000690535.1 Cariama cristata
TCATCATTCTTTTAAGTTTACCGACAGGATGAAACATGAGAGCTAAGAGTTCATGAAGTCCAGCACCAGAAAGAACAATTTAGAGTTAAAGTTATATGCCTATTCCAAGTGGCTCCAACACTGTGCTGTTCACGAACAGACAAGAGAGTCAAGACAGATGGCACAAGCCAATCCCAATTCAATTTGAAAAAAACAAAACATGCACACTAACAAGGGGAAATTTTAAGTGATTAGAACACTTTCTCAGGTTACACTTAGAACACTGAGGTGTAAGACTGATTTTCAACAAGGGAATGATAATAAAGTTCCTGTGTAAGAAGTGAATAGTGAGACTATCTATCAGCCTTAACACACAAATAGGAATGAAGATACGAAGATATCAAAGTAGTCAGAAGAAAACTTCTCTCTCAAACCAGGAAGGTGAAATTACACCTTGACTCTTAGCCATTTATTTTTGTGTGCCAGATTTCAGAGGAACTCCCATCCCAATGATCCTAATGAATTTGCACATTGTCATCAGTCACAGAAACTATATTAGACCTGTATAGAATCCTTTATTCTTAAGACACAAAGGGCTATGCATAAAGCACTGAACACCTTTAATCCTGTTAATACCCAAAAGACATACCAAGTTCTCATTAAGTCTGGTCTCTCACAATTTTTAACCTGAGTCAAGACAATCCACATTAACATCTTTGCTTACTCAGCAAGATCACAGATAAAACAAAACTATTCTCTTTGGCAGGATCGATTTTCTGCTGGTTTAACATATTCAAGAGATTATTAATCGA
>NW_009604733.1:0-587 GCF_000690535.1 Cariama cristata
GCCTGAAACCCAGCGCTGCGGCAGCACCGTGAGATGACCGAGGGGCAAGGGGAGCTCGTGCCGCTGTGTCCCCTTCTCTGGCACGGCAGCACCGCAGCACCCTCTCCCCGCGGTGATGCCACAGCCGGCGAGGCAGCAGCACCCGCGGGGCGACGAGGACAGGAACTTTTCCACCCCGCGACCAGGAGATGCCCCAGGAGGGGGTCGGTTCACTGCGAACCCCGTGTTACGCCGGCGGGGCTCTCGGGGAGCTAACCCAGGCATGGCCATGAACCCCAAATCCAGCAGCCCCACATCTCACCCAGCCTTTTCCCGACCCTTTCCCTTCCCGAGCAAACTCCCACCTCCCTTCTTCGTATGCACGAGAAGCGGTGACGATTCCCCGTTCCCAACATGGGTGCTGAGCTGGGGCAGTGGGAGAGGGAAGGGGGCCCATCAGCAGGGGAATTTGGGGGTGCCGAGGAGCTGGGATGTAAGGAAGGAGGGATGGCGTCCGGCAGGAGGAAGGAATGACCTAGGCTGGGTACAGAGCAGCATCTCCCCGGGGGAACAAGCTGCAGCGTCGGGCCCAGCGCAGCCCCCCCAGC
>NW_009604733.1:706-1198 GCF_000690535.1 Cariama cristata
CACTGCTGGCAACGTTAAAATCCCTTCGGGGGGATCTTCCTTCCAGAAATAGGGGGGCAAACGCTACGGGGTAAGTGGGGGGGGCCATTTCCCAAGGAAGGGCAAGGACACTTCTCCCTGAGGAGGGCTCGCTGTCGGGGCGTCACTGCCTGCTCCACCTTTTGTGAGGGCCTCGGGAGAGGTTCTCAGTGTGAGGCCTCTGAGCTCATCATGGGCTCGAGTCCAGGGCGAAAGAAAACAACGTTAATGCATCGCATCGAGGGCATTTATGTCTCAGAACGATGCTCGGCCCTTCCACAGAGGGAACGTGCCCGGGACACCGGAGACACGGGAAACTGCATCCTGCCTGCAGCGTGTAAAACCCAGCCCGTAAGGCATGCCCGGCGAGGAGGGAACAACCCGGGGCCGGAGGACACCCACCACCGGGGACGGGCTCCGGAGGCGAGGGCAGCGCCGCTCACCAGCTGCATCCCAGCTCTGACTTCCAAGAGA
>NW_009604733.1:1540-1767 GCF_000690535.1 Cariama cristata
TGCCAGGCGAGGTGACAAGTGGGGTGCGTGGGTGAACCCCGGGAGGACACAGGGGCGTGGGCAGCCCCCAGGGCAGCGCTGGGGCTGGGTGGCTCTTCGGCTGCCTGCGGTGAAGCTTTGGAGGACTGGGCGAGGCTGGAAAGCCTGGGCAGGCATGGCTGGAGGAAGAGGAAGAGGAAGAGGAGGAGGACAAGGTCTTCTTGTCCTCGGGAGGAACCGGGCAGGGA
>NW_009604734.1:0-645 GCF_000690535.1 Cariama cristata
CCTGGAGCGCTTCCTGGAAAAGAAAAGGCTTCTCTTGCCCTAAATTGATGCTTTTTATAGGTTGCTCCATAATATACTAATAAAGCAAAAGGTTAAAAGAACAGTGGCGCTCCTCTTCTCTTCTCCAGCCGGTTGTTATAACCCCCGATTTTAAATCACGGGGAATTATTAAGTACAGCAGCTTGTGCTATCAGCTATTTTAGCTTTCCCTATAGTGCCGTGCTGTCTAAACGAACACCGTTAACGTTACGACACGTGGATGCCACGGCGTTCCCAGACGTCATTAGGGACCAGTGTGAACACGCCCGCGGCCTTAAGGTAAAAAAACATTGAGTAAGAGGTAGAAATAATGCCTTAAAATAACTTAGAAAAATAACAATTGGGTCACATAGCGCTCAGCGGTGTGATGCGGGTGCGCGGTCCTGGCGGGTACCAATCTCATCCCCCACCTAAATTTGGGGTTTTCTGCACCCGCGCCTCCAAAATACATTTTTTTTTTCTTATTTTTGGGGGTGACAAAACTTAAAAATAATGATGGGTTGGTGCGTGCTGGCTTGCAATTTGCATGATGCAATCAAGGTGAGCTGATGAGATGCTCAAGGGCTTTTCGGGCGAGCACGAAGGAATCTTAGATTAACACCCCCC
>NW_009604734.1:660-2098 GCF_000690535.1 Cariama cristata
AATCTCCTCCCATCCTCAAACCAAGATAACTGTTGGAGCGCCTTTCTCAATTAATGGCTTTGTTTAATCATACCCCCTGTCCAGAAGAGTATTGTCTTACGGATAATTTCGTTTGCCTAACGAGATTTTCGCTAATTAAGTCTCCTTTCGGTCCGTACGGTTCTCCCTGCAGGATAAGGGGGGGGAAATGTTTGTGAAGCCATCGCCGCTACCGCCTAAATAAACCTTTCCACTCGGCTATCGAACAGAATAAAACCAAAAACCGCGGGGATTGCGGGATGCAAACATCGCCTTGGCAAATTAATTAATTTTTGCAACCCTAAAAAGGCTTTTCCACCCCCTAAAAATATAGAGGAGTTGCTCCCTGCGTCCCTTTTTTTTGCTGCGCCGTGGCTGTGCATCGAATTGCTTGTGCGTCAAAAAATAGATGTATTTCTCTTTATCAAAATAACAAATTTAGGAGGGTTTTGGCTCATCTGGGGTTGATTGATTGGGAAAATCAGGAGCGGGGTTTTGAGGCTCTGAAATGGCCCCAGATTTGTCATTGGGGTCTTGAGGTGTTGCAGCAAAAGGTGGATTTATTTAAGAATACATTGGATTCTACAGAGAGCTGCAGAACCAAGAAAGCAAAATCCGGCAAATTCCGGAAATTCAGGAAATTTCAGAAATTCAGGAAAATGAATTCAGGAAATTCCAGAAGGAAATTCTTGCAAATTTAGGAAAGTCCCATTCAAGCTGAAGTCACGCATCTCTATATCGTAGTGCCGTTTTTTCTCCTAAAAATCCCCATTTCCACCAGCCTCTGCGCGAATCTCCGAGCAAATTCACTTTGGATTAAATAGAATAAAACGGAGTAGAATAAATCCCTAGAAATGAGATATTCTCAAATGTCTCAAATATTTTATTTCTTAATATATCTCAATTGAGATCCAGAATTAAGATACATCTTAAATATCTCAAATATTACTGTGACGTATTTCTATCGAAGGAGAAATGATCCCTCTAAATGACTGGCGGGCCACATCCTGACCCTGGAAATAAATCTCTTAAATCTCTAAACAATGTGAATGTGGGTGGGGGAGAGGGATGCTCGTGGATGTCCTGCTGCGGACGGCAAAGATTTGGGGTCTTTTTGCCGCTTTTTGGGTGGCTTTAGGGGCTGAACTGCGGGTTTTGACTGTATATATATATATTTTATCTAAAATATGGGCCGAACCGTGGGTTTTGCATGAAATACATGTATTTTGTATAAACTGTGGGCTGAACCGTGGGTTTTGCACAAAGTATGTGTATTTTATCTAAAATATGAGCTGAACCGGGTTTTTTGCATAAAATACACATCATTCATGTGTAATACAATACAATACAATGTAATGTAATATATAAAAGTATATATAGTCTATAACACGGACACAGAGTAGATAACATGTAACATAGC
>NW_009604735.1:0-533 GCF_000690535.1 Cariama cristata
TCCCATCGGTGTCCCCAGGGTGGGCTGTGACGCTGATGGCCTTGGGTGTGGGGACACATTGGTGTCCCCAAAGTTGGGGGGGGACACCCTGGTACCTCCATCACGGGGGGTGTCCCTGATGTCCCCAACGTGGTGGCACCGCAGCATCCTCGATCCCACGGAGCACCCAGTGTCCCCAGCATTGCTGGGAGGGGGCGAGGAGGGGACACCCTGGTAACCCTGGTGTCCCCGCTGTTCCCAGCCCGGCGGGACGGGCTGTCCCCAGGGGTGACCCATCTGTCCCCGGGGAGTCAGGGGGGGTGACACGGATGTCCCTAAGGGTGACACGGCTGTCCCCGCAGGTGGTGAAGCTGAAGCAGATCGAGCACACGCTGAACGAGAAGCGGATCCTGCAGGCCGTCACCTTCCCCTTCCTCGTCCGCCTGGAGTACTCCTTCAAGGTGGGGCCCGAGGTCATCGTCACCCTCCCCAGGGGGTCCCCAGGGTGGTCCCCGTCACCCCCAGGGCGTCCCCATGGCCCCAGGGTGTCCCCA
>NW_009604736.1:0-838 GCF_000690535.1 Cariama cristata
GCCATACTGGGAGTACTGGGAGCTGGCATTGCTCCATAAGGGCTGTACTGGGAGCACTGGGAGTCCCATCTAAGAGCTATACTGGGAGCACTGGGAGCTGGGGATGCCATGTAAGGGCTGTACTGGGAATACTGGGAGTTAGAGATCGTAACTAATGGTCTTACTGGGAACTGGGAGTGACTGTTGAGGGGGATACTGGGAGCACTGGGAGTAGAAGTGGAAGGAGTCGTCTGTACTGGGAGTGCTGTGTAAAGGCTATACTGGTCGTACTGGGAATGCCAGGTCTTACTGGGAGCTGGGAATGACAGTTACTGGTGTTACTGGGAGCTGGGAGTGTCGTATACTGGGAGTGTAAGGGCCATACTGGGGGCACTGGGAGCGGGGAATGATGGTAATGGTGTTACTGGGGCTAAGAGTGAGGGACACTGGGAGTACTGGGAGTGGCAGGTCTCGGTATACTGGGAATACTGGGACCTAGGAATGATGGGTAATGGTCTTACTGGGAGCTACTGGGTATACTGGGAAATGGGAGCCAGAATGGAGAGGGAGTACTGGGAGCGGAGAGGGACAGGTACTGGGAGAACCGGGTGTACTGGGAGCGAGGGGTAACGGGTGTACTGGGAGGACTGGGAGGGACGGGTGTTGGCCCTACTGGGAGCTGGGATGGGCAGGCACTGGTCATACTGGGGATACTGGGAGCGTGGGTGACAGCTGATGGCTGTACTGGGAGCGCCAGTACTGGTCATACTGGGAGCAGCACCCCCAGTTCATACTGGGGTCCTGCTTTACTGGTCCCAGTATGGGACTGGGGGGGGGTGGTGTGGCCTCCCAGTGCCTC
>NW_009604737.1:0-1509 GCF_000690535.1 Cariama cristata
TGGGGGGCGGTTTGTTTCTTTAATTGTGCCTCAAAGAGTCAATGTTATTAATTGAAAGTATTTGTCACTGAGTTGCTTTAATTACCTTCTTTTTTGTTTCAGCATTGGCTGGAATTTACCAAGTCGGTTGTGAAGCAGATGAGGGGTGAGTATTGCTGCGAGCAGATGTCCTGGACAGACAGCCGGTGCTCCTTTCCTTTGAGATGTATTCCCATTTTCTCTAGTCCTGCCCCTCTGGGGTCAATCCCCAGCACATCTCCCAGGAAAAGGGCCTTTTTGGTTACCTGCAGAGCTGTTCTGCTGGGTCGAAAGTAGGCTCGTTCTCCACCGGTCCCGCTGCGGCCGCAGCCGGCCATGCCCCCGCAGCATGCGGGCGTGGGGTACCGGTGCTGCCGGAGACCAGGCGAGACATGATGGGGATGAGAGATTTGCCAGTGCCGGGGCCCACCTGGCGAGCGGGGAGCGGGTTGTGTGGCCAGCAGACGGTGCCGCTGGCGCTTCCCCATGGCTTTACCCGGGACGTCTGCTCCCATCGAAAAAAAACTGCCTGCTCCCGCCTTCCCCAGTACAACTGGGTGTGTTTGGGGGTAACGGGGAGGGCGAGACCCCCGGCAATATCTGAGCATCATCTCGAGCGGGGTTGTTCAGGAGGACGAAGGGGACGAACCCTGCCGATTGGTGACCGCGGTATCGCTGTTCTCGCCGCAGCCCAGCCTCCCTTCACCATGTGCTTCCGCGTGAAGTTCTATCCCACGGACCCCGCTGCTCTGAAAGAGGAGATCACCAGGTAAGGACGGGGCACCCGGCACGGTGGGACCCGCTGGCACCGGGCAGCGAAGGCTTGGCCAGGGCAGGAACACACGAAAATTTTATAGTCAGGGAAGAGCAACAGCCATTTAGATTTCCAAACCAACCTGGACGTTTCTGGATTGTCCCAGCTGTGGGGGAAAAGTGTGGAAATCCCCACCCGTGCGTTGTGAGCGTGTGGAGGCGCCGTGCCTGGCGGGGAGCGCTCCCTCGGGGTTTAAACCCGACGACTTCTTCGGCTGCAGTCGGTTACGAAAGCGCCGTTTGCAGGCATGGTGCTCAGAGCGCAGCGCTGCTCGCCATAAGGTCGGCCGTGGCTTCGGTCCTGTCCCGCCAATGCAGAAAAGGCTCCTGGGCTGCACAGGGTGCGTGCCCTTCCCTGCAGCTCTCCAAAATGTCTCCTTCCCGCTGGAACCCCTCGGTCCCGGCCGGTGGGTTCACGCAGGAGCAGCAGTTCTCCTGCCAGAGTCCGTTTTCTGCTTCTGCTAATACCCTTGCTGCTTCTCAGTCAGCTGTGAGTGCCACTGCCTGAGCACATCCTTAGCTCAGGGTGGCATTACGTCTGCTTGGTCTGTCGGGAAGGGTTTGAGTGTCTCCAGTTCCCTTGATGTCCCCTGGAAGTAATTAGCCACATCCCTTTTACGTAAGGGGCACGAATGCGCTGGGAGAAATGGGTGATAAACTGCGATGCACAAACTTGAC
>NW_009604737.1:1647-2314 GCF_000690535.1 Cariama cristata
GCCGACGCCCCCCCGCCGGCGGGGGTGCGGGGGTTCGGGTCTCTGCCTGCGGCCGCTGAGCAAGCACCTTTGCTAAAGGTTTCTGCGTTTTTCCCCTGAAACCATTTGCCACAAATAATTCTGCAAATAATTCTTAGTTGTCTTTCCGAGCCTGGGGTTTGTTAGGGAGGAGGTGATAAAAAAGGTGTGGATGGGGTGCAGGCAAGCTGGGCACGGAGCACTGCCATGGCATGGGCACCCCACCCCGGGAGCCGGGCGGTCACCTACCCCTGGGGTCAGACCCCTTGCTCCGCTGGCCACTCACCGCTGCGGTGCCTCTGCCGCTGCTCGCCCAGCGCCGGGTGCAGACTGCGGCGTCTGCCCGCGGCACAGTGGTGCCGGGAAAGCAAGAAGCCCTTCGACCTCCCCTGAGGGCTGGGTGGGCGATGCCAGCCTTGCTGTTGAGTTCCCGAACGTGGCGGGTGTTGGGTGCGTGGGCTTCACTAGTGCTGAATAAAATTTGCTGGAGATGTTTAAAGGTGCGGTGGGGAATTTTGCATTGTAAGACAAGGGGAGAGCTTGAGAGGCAGCGTGTCAGCGTGCCGTGGGACCGGGGGCAGACCTGGGCTCGACGCAGGGGAGTAAAGGCTCCCTGCTCCCCCCCCAGGTGGCGGGGGCAACCGGCCCA
>NW_009604737.1:2337-2986 GCF_000690535.1 Cariama cristata
TAAATGAACTGGGGACGCAGACAGTGAAGAAGGGCGGGTGGGTCAGCCCCGGGGCTCATCGAGACTCCTGTCCTGTCTCTAGCAGGGGCGGTTTGCCAAGGATGGAGTTAGGAGAGGTGGCATGGATGAACCTCTGTAACCCGGCGGTGTCCCCTGGGGTCTGTCCTGCACTTGTCCCCGGCACGTGTCGGTGGTGGTACCGTGGGGGCTGCGAGGTCCCTTGCCAGCCCTGCGCCCGGGAGAGGGTTTGGGATTTGCCGTCAGGGTGCTTTGGCTGATCAGGGGACTGTCATCTTTTGGGGAGCAGCTCCAGCTCGCCAGCCGTCCTCCTCCAATGTCGTGCGGAGACCAGGGACAGCTCATGCAGGGACCTCTCCTTCTCCCTCTCCTTCTCCCTTCTCCCTCTTCCTTCTTCTCCCTCTTCTCTCACTCCAGAGATGGAGGCAGGACAGCTGCTGCTGGATCTCGCACAGCGCCAGGTCTGTGTCTGCCCCCAAACAGCTTCAGTTCCCCTTTATTCTCTGCTGTATTGTGGGGGAAGGTTCCTTTTTAAACACATCCAAAAATTTATGGTAAAAAACAGAGAAATAAGGGGCGAGTGAAGGCGGCAGGGTTTGGCGGCGACCACCGGCTGGGCCCTGCGCCCCCT
>NW_009604737.1:3063-5203 GCF_000690535.1 Cariama cristata
GCGCTGGGACGGTGGCGGCGATGTCTGCTGCTCCGCTCTGCCAGGCTGCGCTTTGCCGTCCCGGTTTTCAGACCATCGGGTTATTTTTCCCTGGTTTCAGAGCAGGGGCCTGTTTGTACCTTAGGAAGTCGGTCGGCTCGCTCGTGGTGCGTGGGCATCTGCCGACCGCCAAGCAAAGTGTCAAATCGATTCAAGGGATCCGAAAGTGTTTTGGAGCAAAGACCGCTGGCGGCTGGGCCACTGCGGCCGGAGCCGGCTGATTCTGACAGCAAGCTCTGGGAGGGAAATGTTTCACTTTCCTTCTGCTTTTAGTCCTTTCCCTGTGTCCTTATGTGAAGTCCAGGCTAGGGAGATGATCTGGAGAAAGAACAGGTGAAGAAGTGACTGCAGAAATGCTTCTCCCGACTGTGCCCTGGATCTGGGTTTGGGGTGGGCAGGTGCAAAACTTGTAGGGTGCCATCTGCCAAAACGCAGGTGAGGGGTCCAGACGAAGCCGGTGAGCTCTGTCGGGGAGCAAAGGGGCCGGGTGTGGGGAAGAGCCGTTGTTATTTGTGTGTGCAGCTGCAGCGCTCCCCCCCTCCTGCCTTGGCTTTTACCTCTGACGTCCCGTAGTCCAAGGCAGGAGATCGCCCATCCTGGAGAAGGAAACCCCTCTTACCTGTAAAAACCGGGGACAAAGGTAGCACCGACTTCTCCGGGTGTCTTCCGAGCAGGCAGTAGATGCCGTGTGGCACTGCGGACAGCCAACTGCTGCAGACTGCAGGACCCCCGGCGTCTGGGCCCCAAAGACACTCAACCGGTGGCCAGTAGCCCCCGTGACTCGCTTGGGGTGGCTCGGTCTCGACAGCCTGATGCCATCCAGCCCCGAACCCCTCGGCGCATCCCGGCGCGGCACGGTGCTGCTCCTTCTCCGTTTCCCCTGGCTGCCGTTACGTACTCCCCACGAAGAGCTGGGGTCCGTGCTAAGCGCATCAAGAATTAAGTAGGCTTACTGATAGAGCTAAAGATATTCCAGGATTTAATTCTTGGGATTTTCAGTCTATTTCTGCAGGCAGCAAACAAGAGAGGGTATCTGGGCTTTTGCTGCCTGTTAGGCAGCGTGTTTGGAATATATTTGGGCTCAGCTTTTTACTTCAGTTTTACATTAATAAAGTCTGTATTTTTGTTGGGCAGACCGGTTAGAAGAAGTAGAGGATGGTGAGGTGTTTCAAAAACTCTTCTGGAGTTTGGTTTCCCCATGATAATGTACAGAGCTCATGAAAGATCTGCTTGTGTTTCGCAGAAGAACCCAAAAACCAAACCAAAACAAACCCTTGGAGATGTTGTTTGGAAGCGTGAGAAAGTTCTGGTTGTTCGGGCCTGACGTTAGACGGGCGATGCGGATTAGGAGGGAAGCGTCGGTAAGGAGCCCTGCCTGCGTTTGCTGCGCCTCTGTGAAAGCACCTGCGTGCCCGGGACGGCAGTGTTCCTGCTGCCGCCGGGATGTGCACTGTAACCGGCTTGCTTGGATAACATTGATCCGGGTTTTTGTACAGGCACATTTTAGGGAACCACAGAAGTGCCCAGGAATAGTTTCACTTGGATACATCCCCTTGTTTTGCTTAAGAGAAGTTTATTCAGTTTGCCGATTTTACATGTACTCCCAGCAGCTGCAACCCTGTGCAGCCATCAGGCCTTCATTTTAATGAGAAACGGCCCAAGGCTCGCTCTCTGAGAAACGACAGCTACTATGTGGGCATTAAGCTGCGCCTACAATACGTTAATTGTGTTTCTTTCCTTTAATCGGAGCTTAGCAAACATCTGCAGTCATCAAGCAGAGCAAGAACTGAAGTGCAGGTCCGGGATTTACCCTTGCCGAGGGTGGGAGCTGGACCCCAAGAGCACCGGGCGGTGCAGGGGGGCTGGTGGGGGGGGCTCAGGGTGAGCACCCACCGCCCGTGTGCCTGGAAATCCATCGTCCTTCTGCTTGCGGGCGAAGAGGTGGCTCCCTGGGACGGAGCCAGCCCGGGACCTCGCTGCTTCAAGCTCAGAAATATTTTTCCCATTTAACGTCCTCGCCCCGGAGCCCAGCGCCTCCCCCGGGGGCTCCCCTTTCCCCGGGATCTTGCCAAGGCGTAGGCGAGGCTGTGGAAAACCTCTT
>NW_009604738.1:0-596 GCF_000690535.1 Cariama cristata
TTCCTCCCTTCAGCCGCCGTCACCCAAGGGACACTATTTTGGTCAAAAAAGTTTTGCACATCTGTTCAGCAGCAGCTGGTCAGGAAAGTCGCTCTAGGCCAGACCGGGGAGGATGAGACCTCATCAGACAGCCCCGGGCACGTCCGCTCCAAGCTGCCTCCAGCCAGGACTCCCCCTCCCCGCTCCCCGGGGCCGACCGGGCAGCCCCCTCCCGCCTGCCTTTCACTCCCTCTCCACATTCCCGGTGTTTCGGTATCGTTTCGCCTCCCAACGCACACAGATGTCGAAACCTGGAAAATTTTCATGCAACCAAAGTGCTGTTTCCTGAGCCAGGACTGCAAGTTCCTCCTCTCATGGGGGAGGGCCGGTGCTCAGCCTGGCTGCACGGGCCCCCCCGGCCACCAGTGCCAAACCAGAGGGGCAACGCTGGGAAAAGCGCAGTGAGACCAGAGCCAGCCCGGAGAGAGTGTGGAGGCAGCGTTCCCACTGATACCATGTAAAGGGAGCACAACCAAAGCCCTCAGGAAGGCCACAGCCACTCCTGCTCCATCGCCTGGCACCGACAGACCCCGCCGGCACAGCTTTCTACCTGCAAC
>NW_009604738.1:658-1314 GCF_000690535.1 Cariama cristata
GCCAGGGCTGCGCTCACAAGGTCAGGGTCCCATCCCCTCGGAGGATGCTTACCTCCGAGCCGTAGGTCTGGGCCACATGGCACAGCATGAGGAAAGAGATGTCGAAGAGCAGGGCCCGAACCGAGGCTGCTTTGGCTGAGGGAGGAGAAACAAAGACCTTGGGGATCTCCAGCCTCGGCACAAGGAGGGAGACAGGCAGGAGCCCTGTGAGCTGGAGGGCCAGCACCCTGCCTCCTCCCGGCAGTTTTTCTAACCCCCAAGTGCTTGTGTGCAAAACGAGGGCTCCAGGGGATGTTCCACGTGCCTCCCTCCATCCCGTCCGCTTCTGCCTGAGCCCCCAAAGCAGCTTTGGCCTCCCATCCGGCAGCCCCAGCCCATCCCCAGGCTCCCCCCACACCATGGAAGGTCAGAGCACTCAGCAAGTTTCATCACAGGCAAATGCAGTCAGAATCCTTATCTCGGGCTCTGTGCTGACACATCACCCCTTCCAGGGAGGGAGCCGGGGCAGGGCCGGCCCCGAGGGGCCCCACGGGCTGGGCTGGGGAGAAGGAGCTCTTCCTCTGCAAGTAGGGAACACCCCACGTTTGGGATGGACACGCAAGTGCCACGGGTGAGGGCAGTGGGTCCCAAGGAGCCCAGATCCCCACTGGCACCCA
>NW_009604738.1:1325-1614 GCF_000690535.1 Cariama cristata
CCCCCGGCCACCCCCCAGCCGGCCCCGGCACAGCTCGGCTCACTCCGGCGCCACAGCCAGTCCCAGCTTAATCCAGCCGGGCCCCACAGTGTTCCAGCACGTGACAGCTGGGGGAGCACAGCTCAAACCACCCCACACACGGACACGCACGCACTTACAGCTTTCTGCGTTGATGTGCTTCGTGAATTCATTCAGCCTAGAGGAGGCAGAGAGAGCAGCAGTGAAGCGTTATCATCATGTGAAAGAGGCTTCTTGCCATCCCCGAGACAGGCAGGGGGGGCTGTCCCTG
>NW_009604738.1:1693-3340 GCF_000690535.1 Cariama cristata
AGGCAGGACCCGGCTCCCCAGACACCCTCCGGCACGGCGGGGACGAGCCACCTCCTCCCTCTGCTCCGGTGCAGCAAAACAGGTCCAGCAACGCTGCTTTTCCCCACACCCATTTCGCCCGGCATTTGGGTGCATCCTCTCGCCAGAGCCGGCTCTGCCCGGCTGCGTGGGGACTTCTGAGCACGGTCCTCTCTGTACCACGGCGGCACGAACCCCCAAACAGAGCAAAGACGGTGGGGCCGTGTACCCAGCCAGGCTGGAGGGGCTCGAGCCTCCCTGCTCAAGGAAGCAGATCACGCAGCCCCACGCGTGCTGGTGCATGTGCTCTAACCAGGACACAGGCGTCCGGGGACTGAAGCCGCACACACAGCAAGCGCCCTGGATCTGAGGCTGTGCCAGTCCTTTCAGTTCTCTTAATACCCTTAAACCAACCCGACTTCCGATTCCCTGCTCTGCTCACGCAGAAACAAAGGAGACGAGGTGCTGGGGGCTGCAGGCTCCCTGGGATTCCAGCCCTCCCCAGGGCTCTGCTGGATCCAGGGCTGCACAGACACTGGGCCAGAGGCACAGCCAGCCCTCTCGGAGAGCTTGGGGGCCTGCCCGCCCCCCCCAGCCCCGCCAGTCACCAGGGACAGCATCGCCCAAGTGGACACTCACTTGATGAACTTCCGAGCAAAGGATTTCAGCTTGCCCGTCGCTGCTGCCGCTGCCAGCAGCAAGTCCAGGCTCTTCCCAGACAGCATGTGACCCAAGACCCCCAACAAGCCCTCGGGGGACTTGGAGTGATCCGCATCCATGGTCTACAAACAAGAACAGAGGAAAGAGAAGTCACGGGGAATGTGTGCTACAGAGCAGCAGTAAAACTCTGGCCGTGAGGGCAGAGTCGATCGGTTGCCAGAGCTGTCTCGTGAGGCCTCGGTGAGCAGGGACCCCCAGGCCTTGGGGGAGGGGGGACGGAGCCCTCTGCAGGGCATGGCACAGGGGAGAGACGCAGCACACTGGGGAAGCACGACCGGCAGCAAAACATCCTCTCGCACTCAGCAGCGGCAAGGCAACCAGAGTGATGCAGGGACGGGGGGAGTCCCCAGGGATGGGGGGAGATGCACGTGGGGAAGCAGCTGAGACAGGACAGGCAGAGCTGGCTGGGCTCAGGCTGCTGGCACTGACAATAACGCGCTGCCTGACAGCTCCTCCAGCTTCCTCGGAAGGAGGAGGGGAGCTCCTGGATTCCCTGGCAGAGCGGCAAGGCTGGGAGCGATTCCTCTGTTCCTCCAACCCAGCACAGGGGGAGATCAGGCACCTTCCAACCACCTCGGCTGCCTGGTGAGACCAGTGCTGCTGGAAACAGGCTCTGGGGCTGAGACCAGCCTGCCCAGCACAGATGCAGGAGGGGACTCACCTTCAGGATGTTGGTGACAGTCGGCTCGGCCCTCAGGATGAGCCCTGGGTTCGGCTGGATGTTGGCGTTCTCCGCTGACTTCAAGTGCGGAGCGTGTTCTCTGTCCGCTGTCCTGGGAGATCCGCAAAGAAGGGCCAGCGAGCAGGAATTCATCTCCCTGCCTCACTCCTCCCCACGCTCAGCCACCTACGACCCACCTCCACCATCAGCACCCCCGAGGGAAGGCCATCACCTCAGGCCACCACCAG
>NW_009604738.1:3445-3669 GCF_000690535.1 Cariama cristata
TCTCGCCGTGCTCTTTTGTCCCCCCCCCCCCCCCCCCCCGAGGAGGACAGTAAGACAAGGTAAGTTCCAACCCCACTTGGTTACCCAGACTTTTGAGGGAGCTGTACCGTTTGGCAATCAGGTTGCTCATGTTGGCCTCCGAAAGCAGCCCCTGCTTGCTGCACTCCTGCAGGAGTAGGCTCATGCAGTTGCAGCTGAAAGAGAGAGAGCGAACTAGCCTGAGC
>NW_009604738.1:3807-4037 GCF_000690535.1 Cariama cristata
AACACTCACTGCCTTGCTCATTTGGCAGCATCATGTCCCCGGGAAGAAGGAACTGAATCAGAAACTAAAAAAGCCTTGCCAGGAGCTGCCCCAGCACCCCATATCACAGCTCCCCACAGAGAGGACAGGGTTGCTGTGGCACGGACTGGCCACAGGCTCACAGTGCTGCAGGTCAGCCCCAGACACAGCAAGCACTCACTTGCACCGCTGATCTGCTTTGTCGAGCAGAG
>NW_009604738.1:4117-4338 GCF_000690535.1 Cariama cristata
CGGCCGGACGCGCTGCCGACACAAGCCCACCTTCCCTTCCCACGCCACCTTGTCCGTTAGAGGAAGGTTGTTGGGACACAGACCATTTCCTACCCCAGCCACCAGCCCCCCCCAGCACCATCGTGACAAACACAGCTCACTTGTGCACACAACACGGCAAACACCTCCAATCGACCGCCCTCGAGACTCACCTTCTCCCCTTGGGGATACTTCTTGAGTTT
>NW_009604738.1:4521-4911 GCF_000690535.1 Cariama cristata
CTGCCCCTGCCCCCCCCCGCAGGGCCCTTCCACTGTCACAGGGAGCCACAGGGTACGGCCACCTCTCGACAGCCAGGCAGGAGACCGAGGCTGCGGAGGAGCCCAGCACAGGCCAGAGCATGTGTCAGGTCTGAAATTACACACAAATCCCTGTTGTCTGGTACAAAGAAAGAAGGTGAAGCAGACCGCTCCGGGGCTGCCCACCGCTGAGCTCTGGGAGCACAGGCCCCGAGGCTGCCGTGGTATCCTTTAAAGGCCACGATTTCCCCCACAACATCCCAGGAAAGACACTTTGCAAAACAAAGTGCGGCTGGGCTGGAAAGAGGCCCTGGACAGCAAAGCTGATGCTCAGCAGGTTGCAGGAGGACCACCACGGGCTCAGCTGGGGTG
>NW_009604738.1:5227-5484 GCF_000690535.1 Cariama cristata
AAAGTGCCTCCCCCCACCACAGCCAAACCCCGAACCCCCTGCTAAGGTGTTGATGGGCTCATGCTGCTCCCTGCAGCTGCGCCCATACCCTCGGACCAGGATTGGCACAGGGAGGTACACAGCACAGAGCTGCAGCAAGGCCCTGCTCCCACAGCCCCCAGGCCACCCTGAGCAGGAGAACAAGATGTTACTTCTGTACCTGCATCCTCTTCACCATCATCAGCTGCTCCACCAGCGGCTGGGTCTCTCCAGTGAGG
>NW_009604738.1:5541-6150 GCF_000690535.1 Cariama cristata
TCGGAGTGGACTGAGAGCATGGTGGGGATGCTGGGTGGGAGATGACAGCACAGGGTCACTAGAGCCTTGCAGGGATGGTTCCTTGCTCCTCCTGTTCCATCCTTCTTTCCCAGCCAAGCCCTGGACCTTTGCTGTCCTGCATTTCTCTGGGGCAGGACAGCCAGTATCTCCTGTGCCCTGCAGAGCCCTCGGGCACAGCCAAGCCCCCACGCCACAGCCCGGGCCCTGGGAGCAGCTCCAGGGGGATCCAGAGCAGGGACAACAGCTCTGGTGTGGTCAGAGGAGCTGAGGGATGGTGAGGGGCCCCAGGGTCATCAGAGGAGCAACCCCTGGGTAAGGCTCCTTCACAGCAAGTCACCACTAGCCCTGTCCCCTCTCCCACCCCAGGGCCTCCTGCCAGCCCCAGCCCACTGCCGGTGCAGGGGGGACAGGAAAGCAGGGAGCCAGGACAGAGGGAGGCAGGAGGCTCTCAGCTCCCAGAGCAGGGCTCAGACCCATTTTACCCTCCGATCCGGCAGAGACAGCAGCACAAAGCTACCTCTTGATGAGGGAGATGCAGTCGTCAGCCTGGCTTCGCAGCGGGGAGTTGCTGAGGCTGTTCAGGTTCTC
>NW_009604738.1:6336-6588 GCF_000690535.1 Cariama cristata
TCGCCCAGCGTGATGAGGGACTGCTCCACAGTGCTCCAGGAGGCTGGGGAGGGAGGGCAGGCGTTCAGTCGGGGGGACAGTGACACGCTGAGAAGCCGGGCAGGCTGGCTCCAAGGCCCACAGCAGCACAGAGGGCCTGCAAAGGCCGGGGCTCCCCACCAGACCCCACGGGGAGCAGAAGTTGGTGCACGTCTGTGAACCCAAGCCAAGGGTCTGCGTCCCACCCAGCAGCTCCTGCTTCAGGCTCCGGCC
>NW_009604738.1:6673-6903 GCF_000690535.1 Cariama cristata
GGCACAGCCGCTGGGCCAGACGCAGGCACCGACCGAAGGTGCAGGGCTGGGCCAGGCACGCTGCCGGAGCACAGGGCCCACCACGCGCCCAGGAACAGCTCACGCAGCCTTCACATTAATTCTGCTCCTCTTCCAAGGGCAGCATGGAGGGGAGGGGGCAGAGGGTGGCACAGAGCCAGGGAGAAGACGGTTACAGCAACAGGGCTGGAAGATGGATGGGCTTGGAGCCG
>NW_009604738.1:7142-8246 GCF_000690535.1 Cariama cristata
TCCTCCGGTTTCTCTTTCGCCTTCTGGGCGGAGAAGGCCGCGCAGCGCAGGAGCCAGTTGAGGGCACTCATCAGTGCCCGGCAGAGGCCGATGCACTCCTCCGCTTTGCCGTGGCAGCTGGGAAGGGGAGAGAAACGGGACCGTGCTCACTGTGGGCCAGGCTACCGCCCCCAGGGAAACTGAGGCACAGAAACAGGGCAGGGTGGGGAATCCAAACCCACATCCCATGCTCCCAGCCCAGCCTGCCTGCCAGCTCCCGGCTCCTCTGCCGCAGATCCCAACCTGCTCAGCCCACAAGCATCCCCACTGTGCCAGGGGAAATCAAGTCTCCCCTGTGCAGCCTCCTCTCTGGCCACTCTACTACAGGGAAACTTTCCAAGCCTCTAATCAAATTATCTTGCTAAGAGAGGCTCAGCATTGATCTATGTGCTGCGAGAGGTGAATGCTTTCCCCTCCTGATGCACAAATCATTGGGGCCAGAAGTTTTGATCAAATTAAGCAGAGGATCAGATTAGGCAGGGACTGGATTAAGCGGCCGGCTCTGCAGTTGGCCAGCAACAGCTCCTTGTCAACATCTGTGGCTGATGCATATTCATTGCTGCTGCTTCATTTCATGTAATTGAAGAGCTGCTACCCTCCGCCTTCCTCCTCCTCCTCCCACTGGCCCCCACCGCATGGTCCCTGCTCCAGCCTCCCAGAAGAGGCTGTCAGGGGTTAACAGGAAGATTTCTGAGCTTTCTAAAAAAGTTTTTGTGGCCTGAATTGTCTTGACTCCCCTGGGTCCCGCAACACCAGCGGAAGAGCACGAAGCAAAACAAGGCAGCTGCCTGGAGCGCCTCGGGCAGCGCAGGCAGGACTGCGAGGGGACGCGTCGTCGGGGCCCGGGGAAGCTGCAGAGGCCACACAAGAGAAACGAAATGCTCTGAGGGGACAGACGTCCTCAAGCCACGGGGCTTATGCCCACCCCTAACTACCTGAGCGGGGCAGGAATAACACGGCGGAGACGTTTATCCCAGAATAGGTGGGTTTCTTGCAGCTTCCCACAAAGCTGGTGGGGTTTTGGACTCCCTGTGCTCTCCCCATGCCGGCACTCGTGTGGCAGCC
>NW_009604738.1:8273-8549 GCF_000690535.1 Cariama cristata
GGAACCGACAGGGAGCTGGAGGGGGAACTCATCTCTCTCCGTCAGGGCGCGTACCCCAGGCTCAGCCAGGCCCCACCGGCTCCCGGTAGTGCCCGTGGTACGGACTGGGGCTGCGGCAGCAGGACTGGAAGGGCCACATCATACCTGAGGCGGTCGCAGAACATGTCCATGATCTCCAAGAGCGACTGGACACACAGGTCCCGGGAGAAGTCATCAAACTAGAGCAGGGGAACAAGGAGAGATTTCAGATGGGGGCTACTGGGCTCCAGCAGCTCC
>NW_009604739.1:0-19923 GCF_000690535.1 Cariama cristata
TTTCTTATTTAACATCATGGACTCAGTAGTATGCTATGCCAATGGGGTCCACAGACCAAAACATTCTTTAAAAGTTTATTGCCTCTTGGCTTCATCAAAAATGATAATCAAAGAATGATTTGTGTTGGAAGGGACCTCAGAAAATCATCTGGTCCAAATCCCCACACTTCCCAAGACAAAGCCAAATTTGATGTTCATTCAGTGATCATTATAAATGTTAGTAAGTGTTCCTAATTTTCTGTACCCCTCTCATGACCCCTTAAGGAAACTAAGTAATTTGTTTTCAGTTTCATATTTCATGTTTCATACTTATCCTCTATGCTTTTTTTCATGCCTCTCAATACTTTCACTTTCTGACTTATCCGATACTTGGAGTGGGAACTAATCACTAGGAATAATCCCTTCCTAAACACACACGACAGCATGCAGCACCTGATGAGCCAGAGTGCCTCTGTGATACTTCTACAGCTATCATTTTTCTCTTCATCACTACAGCCACATCTCTCTGCTTCAGTATTATCCTGTTTTGTTCTACAGGATCCTGCAGGTTATGCTTTACAAAGATAACATGAGCCAGTGGCAACATTGCCTATAATCTCCTCGTACATGACAGTAGTGCTTATCAAGTCACAACCCTGGCGAGCCAAACAGGTCAGACTCCACAGGCAGGCTAAGCAGGCAGGCAGCCAGCAGATTCCACATCAGTAACACTCGATTTCACAAAGGCTGTTTTACCTCTGTATCACATGGACTTTGAATTCACTGCAGTCCTGTTCTCATGTATCAGTTACTCAGTCCACTGACTATGTCTTCTAGAGATTTCACAAGCACCAACTGAAGTCAGCCTCTTCCTTTAGCCAGTGGCTTTTGGTGTTGCATGTCCCAGATAGGAAAATTTGCAGGAGTAGCTATAAAAAGAACCATTAGTCATCACAAACCCATTCTCCAGATGAACATAGTCCTCTCCGGGATCATCTCGTGCTGCAAGCATCCACGCTTCCTAAGACTTAAAGGACATCTTCCAAATTTCACTGAAGCATTCTGTCCTAAACCAAGTCTCTTTCATAATTTTTCCTGTTTTGTTTCATTTTTATTCTCTGTCTCCCTCTGCAGACATGAGTTTGCAGTAGAGTTATGCAAAACTGAAAAAGATGAAAGAACGTTTAAGTAATTAAGTAGTAATCAGGATTAGAGTTTTGATATACCGGTTTATCTGAAAATTCAGTAGCAGAGACAACATGCTACCAATCCCTGAGAAAGAGGGAAAGGAATTCAGAAAATGCAGGGAGCTGACCAGTGGTTTTCTGATGCACATCAAGTTACAGATGGGTGAAAATTATACAGTAATTTTTTTTAAAAAAACCCAAACAATTAAATTGTTTTCCACCATAAATGATCATTTTTGAGTTCTTAAAGGTTTCCTAACACTAGCTACATGACTTTGAATAATCAGAAATTCTGATTCTTAAGTGTTCCTACTCAGTTGTTTTCTCTATCAGGTTATTCCTCAGATACAAATAAATTTGTTTTATGGAACTTCAAACACATCTGAATATTTGAGTCAACTGAAAACACAACCATTATTAGCTTTACATGCCACCCATAGGAGAACAAGGAATTAACAAACAACAAAACTCATAGCTGGGATGCGCAAAAACACACGCCTTGCTAAAATACGAGCATGGCGTTTCTTTTGCCATATGGAATTACCTCAATCACAGAAGGACAAAAAAATTTCCCAATAGCCAGAAGACAGTCAGAGCCTGACTGAAAGCCCACAGAATCCCCAGTGGCCACAGATGCGTTAAGGACCTATAGCTAAACTGCTCCCTGGCTAGCACTGTCATATTAGTTCCAGAAATACTGCCAATATTGTGTCATTCCCACAGGAAAACTAATGGAAAGCTATTCAAAATGAGAATCCTTCCTGCAGGTGGGAAGGTATTTCTTCAATCTCAGGCTTAATTGCATCTCGGCTGTGACCCGAAGCACCCTTGTTATTTAAGTCTACAGCTTCCCAGGAGCATAGAAATCATGCTAAGTTATGGTGCATTTATACTGTGGAAAATGACTGCTAGATGCTAGTGTTGAAACTATTGCGCTTTTATTTGTGACATAAAGAGCACTTGAGAACAGGTTTCTCTCTTTTCCAAGCACAAAAAGCTTGCTCACTGACTTCCTCCCCTTGCAATTTTCCCTGAGTTACATGGCATTTCAGCCACTTAGAACCAGAAGTCATGATTTCTTGCTTTCAAAAATAATTTAAAAGAATAGCTCCTAGAGCCAGGGGCCACATCCTGCTCTCAGTTACATCCAGAGATTGCTGAAGTTGCACCAAGTCTCTTCAGGTGCACTTGCGAAACTGAGTGCAGAATCTATTCTTGGAGGGACTAAGCCCGCTTAGTATCATAGGCCGCCCATGCTTTAATTATTATTAATAATTCTTTATTGATTCTTTTATCGATATTAGCTGTTGGCAGGGACATCACAGCATGAACGGAGAAGGGGAAAAGTAATGGAAATTAAATGATAGCCTGCAACCAGGCAAAGAGAGACCTGTGCTGACATTATACTTTGGGAGTCCATGAAAGCTTGTGGCCAGAGACATGAAATGTCTTTCAACTTACACAATACATAATTTAATGGAAAAAACCCCAAGGTGATACTTTGCCTTCTCTGTTTCTATTGCAGTAATCACAGTTTACAGGTCTGAATCAACAACCCAAGCTCAGATATTTCCTCACTTGTATTCAGAGCGCTAGCTGTATTCTTCAGCATTTTAATATTTAGTTTCAGAAATGTTTCAAGCCCATCTGATTGCAAAGCTAGCCTCAGATCTTTAAATCGATACCCTGCTGTCTCCCTGAGTCTGCTGGCAGAGCCCAGGAAAACAATCATATCTAGCAAGTTGCTCCACTCTCTCCTAGTCAGCCTGACAGAGGGTAGGATGTTAATGTCAAAACCTAATTGCAACCACTTACAGCAGCCACCACTGAAAAGCACCAAGTCTCCTGCAGGTACTGCTGAGTCGGCGGGTTCCTGCTGTGCCAAACAACGCACTGAAATGGACCTTCCCTGCCGTGCTCGCAGTACACAGGGCCTGTAGGAAGAGCCCCGCACTCTGCAACGATCTACTTTATATGCTAATAGTGTCAAAACAGCAGATAGAGAGAGAAACCATGGTCTGGGTTCTAACTCCAGCTACCCTCTAGAAAGACAATTTAAGCAAGAACAAAAAGACATGATACTGTAAACCTTGCTGGTTGCCAGCCCAATGAACCAAAGCAAATCTATGTCATAGTAATTATATTTACACTGCAAATCTAGGCAATAGCTTTTCAGGTGGTATAAATTGGCATTAGCTCATTACAATCAAGGAAGCCTTATTGATTTATGTGAGCTAAGGCTCTTACATGAATTTTCTATCAGTTACCAACCTAAAGCTACCTCCAGATCTGAATCGACCCATAAACAGTACACTTCTGGAACATCTATAATTTCTCTTCACTGTGTAATTTTTATTACTAAGAGCTGAAAGTTTGGTCCACGGAATTGAATTTCTGATGACAAATCTATGCTAGGAACAGGTGGCTATAACTTCAGGTCTCTTCACAACACCAGCCTAAATTATAACAGCAAATTACATGATTTCAGGCAAGGCTGTATCAATGCTTCCGATTTAAACGTTGAATTTTCAGGAATCTGAAACATGTCCATGAGTTTTCCTTGACAGCAGAGCTTTGTTTACAGCCCAAAGCTGGCATTTTGCTTACTTGTTTTGAGGAAACAATGGCTTTCACATACTCCAACCCAAGCAGGCAGAAACCAGTCAGAAAGTTTTTTGGTTTTTTTTGGTGTGTGTGTGTTTTTTTTTTTCTTTTACTCCTCTGAGTTAAGAACAGTTGAGACCTAGCAAGAGAGTCATATGGACATTGGCTAGTCCATATTCCAAATCTGAACAATTAAGCTACTGGAATTTAAAACATGCCAACGACATCTGAACAATAAGTCTTCGCAGTCAAAATTTCATCACGCTAAGCTCATGAGCCAGAGGTAATTTTCCAATAGTTCAAGTAGCACGTTAGATATAAAACTTTCCTGGGTAGCTCATTTACTACATACACAGAACTTTTGCATGTATCAACAGATTATTTTCCCTCCTAAAAATACATCCTGAAATATTAACTTTAAATACATATAGTACCAGACTGTGTACATGTACCCAGGGCAGAAGACGTCTTTCTACTTTAGTGTACCCTGCTAATCACTTACCATCTGGTAATATATTATGTATTCAAAGATACACATAATATATCAAAACACATACTGTAGGCATATTATGGTGTGAGGAAAGAAGGAATATATCAGATGTATTCACACGAGTGTAAATAACTTCTTATCCAAGAGAGCAGAACAGCTTTAAAGTACAATGACATTTTGAAAGATCTGCATTATATCTAGAAATGAGAATTTTTTTAATGAGTCTGAGCACTCAGTGATGCATTAATTAAAGACTTCATCTGATACTCATAAAAGTAATTGGAAAGACCTACTGACTTCACCCATCTCTGAATCAGGCCCAGTAGCACTTTAATTGAGGGCAAGTTTACATCTGCAGCAAGCTGAAATTAGTTCTCAGGACAGTAAAACATGGTTTCATGCATTAAATAGTGATGTGCAGTTAATTTTACTTTTTGAAAGATCTCAGTTAAAAAGCATGCATTTCAAAGCTACTCAGTACTTAATGTTTTAACACTTCGAAACAGAAAAGCTGTATTATATTGGTAGATTTCAACTACACGCACAAGCAGGCAGTGGTCTCTTGACAGACAAATGTAGATGCTAAATTATTTCTGACTATAGCTGAAAGATGAAAAGCAGTATCAGTTGCTCTATTTCCCTTAAAAACAAAACCAAAACAAAACAGCTGTGATTTTTTTTTAAGTCTCTGGCACTTAAACTCTGTTCTAAAGTAAATGCATTTAACTTCTGTCTCCTTTGAGATTCTCACAGTGGGGTTGGACAGACACACTCAAACGCTTCTCTTCTACCACTGTACCTTCTGCTGATCCCATCAGATCTTCATTAGTATGCAAAGGACAGTATTTATTCAGCTGTGCAGGATTTTGTTTTCAATTGCATTTTCATTGCCACTCGTTTCATCTCTTATTCAAAGAGAAGAATGTTTCATGCTTACACATAAATACAGTATAACAACTTACAGAAGTCATGTAGGACTTCATTAGCATAAAGCAGAAAGCAAGCTATTTGAAGGTCTGTAAGAGAAATAGAGCAACTGATACTGGGGTGAGCAACTCCAGGGGCTACTGCGGGACAAGACAAAATGGGCAATTTCCCACTGAAATCTCAGACTTTAGGTTTGCTTTTCTTCTGACACTGCAGATTGCTCTGGAGTTCATTGGCACAGATAATAACAAAACAAGATCCCCGAAGAAACCACATCTAGTTCTGTAAGGGAGACAGAAGTATTGGTGGGGACAGAGACAAGCATCTGTAAGCTCAAGCCACAGAAATCAGTATGAAAGAAGACACATACACACACTGGAAAACTTTATTTCCCAGGGATTTGCTTTCAACTCTTTTACTGGAAGACAGCATTTTTAGAACAAACCAGCCTACATTTGCATATGAGATTACTGATGCCTAATCTAGTTTTTAAATGACCTCCTTGGGACAGTGTAAAGAGGGCTGATTTTTAGCAGTGTCTGAGCAGTCCCCAGATCTTAGTCCCTTTTCAGGTTTTTCACACTGAGCTTCAAGCATCTTAAATCACTGTCACTTCAAACAATATAGGCCTACTCCTTTTACATTGCAGCTTATTACGTATAGCACAGTTAACCCATTTCATCTTCACACCAACAATCCATGTAAATGCTGTCTGCAATTCCAACATCAAGGCTTAGAGATCACTGGTTAAACCAGCACGATATTGTTGTAAAGGAGATGGGGGGAGAACAGAGGAGATCAAAGAGTGCAGCCACGCTGCTTTATTTGGGTGACATAGTGGACTGATTCAACTGCATCCATTTATACCTGAACTATTCCTTTTCATGGGTTCAATTTTCGATAAAATATGGGTTGAGAGATACAGTTTCATTAACTGAAGAACCTTTGAAGGGGCATAACTAGTGTGTATTAGATCTTTGAGGAAGGCAGTGTATCACAGTGTTCCTTTCCTTTCTTTCTTCTCCACCTTCCCCACCCCATCTGCCTTCTTAACTGTCCACCATCTGCAAATTCAGTTGTTCAGAGATGAAATTTTGTTTCCTATATGTGCCAGATTTCAGCATGTCTAACTACAAGCAAGACACTCCTACGACTCTGCAGATTGCTGGCTTTCTCGGTAATTACTGTTCCATCATTGTCCCTGAGGTGAGGGGGCAGGGGGAAATATCTCCTGTTGCCCCATTACCAGCTGTCTTCTGGTATTACTTTAACTCCCTTCTCCCTCAAGGTATTTGTGCTACTGTTGACCCCATATTTTCTAATATAATTTGTGATCTTTTTCATATCAAAAAGATCCCAGACATGTATCTGTACATACAGTTCACTCTTCTCTAACCCAGGTCTCTAACTTGTGTTCAGGCTGCCAGAGTCTGAAGTCTCCTTCTAATCTCCAGACTCCTCTACATGCTGCATTTCTTCCATAAATCTTTGCTAAAATAATTTTTCTGCAACTTTAACCTTATTGTCACAGCTTAAAATCTTGCATGCAATGAGCTCAGAGCATGCAACATCCTCCCTGGAGCACAGGGAACTCAGGTTGTCTTTGAACTCTGTTTCTTCGCTCAGCTCCATTCCTAATTCTCCATTCTTGGGGGAGGAGGGGGGGGAAACAAAAACAAACACACCACGTTTGCTACCTTTGATCTGAGATAAAAAATAAAATCCATTTATTTTTCATTTACAAATGCTGTTTCCTTACTTCCAGTCTTCTATTATCCTCACAGCTCATTCTTAGAAGATTGCCATGATGCTAGGGATGGTAGAGTCTTAAGCCTGAAAATGGGCCTGTCTTGGTAGCACTGCAAGACAGCAAGCATCAGTGTAGGAATGGCAATCATGCAGGCTATTTTACATAGGAGTCTTTATAAAAGCCTGTTTTCTGCTTGTGGAACAGATCAGGACACAGTTATATTCAATATCCTAAATGAAATCTGCCATTAGCTAAGGTCAGTCTTTCAGTCTTATCTCTCTACTGAGAATCATCACAGGCATCGAGTCCAGCTTAAACCTTCTGCATCAATGAACTTTAGTGTGCAGGCCCTCAGCACAAAGGCTAGTTTTTATCGTTAACAAAGTTAAACATTGCATTAATTATTTCAAGAGATCATTTTTCTTTGGATTATCCTGGTGTGTAAACTTTAATGATCTTGGTTTGTGCTAATTACTCTATTCTTCTACTCTCACATGCCTCATCTGGGTATTAGCCATCTATTTTCACAACTGCAAACAGGCTTTCAAATTGTGCCTGCTGAGATACAGAGGTGAAGAAAAGGGGAAGGGAATGAAATAAGGATGTCTTTCACTAAGCATGTTGCACCAAGCACTTCGTCTCACCTTGTCATCTCTTCATATCACAGGCACATTGTAGCATATTGTGCTACACATTTTATTCAAATATATGAGAAAGGGTCTTTTCTAAGCGTAATCCAGCAGGAAGTTTGTTGACTGGCAGAAAGGCACTGTTCATTTTACTGATGGACACAAAATGTGGAGTCTCGATTAACCTTGCATTTATGTCAATAGATATTGTAATGCATTAAGTGTGTTATGAAATATATTATTTACTACTACAAGGGACTGGGAGTACAGCTAAAGAAAGTAACAGGGGAATGCAGTGGTTTCTCATCAAGCTAGTTTACCCTTACTTTTCTTGAAGCAATTTATTCTTTGTGATTATTTAACTTCCAGTGTCTGAAAATGAACATTCTCTCTCAGTCATGTGCTGTTCACAAGCATGTGATTTGGTCACCTATGCTGTAAAGAATTGTTCTTGCATCTTTTTTGACCGAGTTGAACATTTTAAGCAGACTATTACAAAACCATTTAAGACTGGGTTTTCAAATGGTTTTGAAGGGAATAAAGAGCAGGTATCAACTAACCTCCAACAAAAAGCAGTATCATTTTTCTTGTCCCTTTGGAAAAGAAAGTGAGCTGGGCCATACTAAGCTGATGGACTAATGTTCATGGAACCCTTCTGTTTCCAAGCATTCATTGAGCAACTCTGCTCTACAACTAACATAGGGCTCCCAAATCTTACTGGGCAATACAGTACTTTTATTCATAAGTATATTCTAAAATACATTATTTAAAACCCACCCAGATCCTACAGAGATGACAAACTGCATGCAGTGGTGCAAAATTGATTACAGATAGCAGCCCAATTTATAAATAGGACAGTATTTAAAACAGCTCAAATAAGAGATTTACACTAGAGAGGTGTGTCACATCTGAAGATAAATACATTGAAGCTAAACACGTGTTACTAAAAACTGAAAAGAACAAAGCTGGTGAAGGTCCTGGATGTGGAAGAGTCTGCAAATACCTCCGCATATGAGAAATGGAAGCAATTTGCCATTCACACAGAGAGGTAACAGTACCTATGTCTGCTGGCCAGCTCTGCAGGACATCAAGAAATCAGCTGTCTATATGTTTCACCTTGCATGGTGAAACCCTGATCTTGACCCCAGCCTCTAGGTGCTGCTAAGATAATGGCTAATACCTCCGAAAGGGTTACCAGCAGGCTCATGATTTCTTTGGTATGAAGAAAATGCAGCATCCTATTCTAAGCTATGCAGCCTTATTTCCTACAAATGCTTTATGTAATACTACTTCAAAAGCTAGAAATATTTCCCAACTACAAGCCCCACTTTCTAAGAGCTAATTAAACTGCTCTAGGATTGCAGAATGTCTAATGCCAGAAAACAGGGAAGAGGCAACCATGGTGGTAAGAGGATCACGCTGAATCCTGATGTAGTAAGATTCATACATAAGTCTACCCAATTTTTCAGCTGCGATACACAATCACCGCATATAAATTCTTCACTCAGTGCAGGCAGTATGCATTTAGTCCAGTTCTTTGAGAACTCAGACCCTTATCAGTATGCAGACTGCTTTTGTTCTGAGCCTTTCTTCATGTTCTCCCTCTCTTCTTAATTAACAGAAAACAGTTATGAATATTAAAGAAGACATTAACAACAGTGTAAATAATTTCTGGGTGTTTGTAGATTCCAAATTTAGTTTTTAATTAACCCCCACTGGTTTCAAAAAGCTGTTTAAGAAAAAGATATCCTTTCAAAATTTCCCTTGTGTTTAAAAAAGGAAAAAGAAATAAGGTAAGACCATAAAATGGCAGTTTGGCATTACAGACATCAGCATCATATGAAGATGTTATTCTGACATTATTTCTCCTCCACTTAGCTTGGTTTAGGACCTGGTTTCAACCGAACAATTCACATACTGCCTCCTTCACGTAACAAGCAAAATGCAGGGGGTCTGGCCAAACACTGTGTAACTATGATAACACAAGTCCATCTTCTACAGAGTTAAAAGCATCCAACTCTTTGATTCCTGTTGGATAAAACCAGAACATAGGAACTGGTCAACATTAGAGGTCCTGCATTGTAATCACTGACCGCAGCTAATACCAGATGCTTTTGAGGAAGATGCTAAAAGCCGTGATGGAGCCATTATAGAATCTACCTTTTATGGCTACGTCCCTTTGTCACACGAGTCCTGTGGCCTTGGGGATTTTGTTCTGGTTTGTATAATTCTTCTCACAGCATGCCTGTATGTCCTTGGTAGCCATTTAAACACTCAGTGTTTACAGCTGATCTGACCAATCTATCTGCCTTCAACTCCTGTCAGCAATCAAGGTCACAGAGTAGGCTCTTCTAGATTGAAGGAAAGAAAATTCCTTACCAATTTTTTAATGGGCTTATTTTTCCAGGATTTTGGCATTCATGTATACCGAAAGTGCATGCCTTGAAGGGAATCACTACCGCATACACAGGCAAGCATCTGTATATTGTACCAATAAGAGCAGTTTACCTCTATTTTACACCTCTTGAAAAGATACAACAAAAGACATCCCGTACCATCAACCTGTGTGCAGCAAGCCCTGTTGAGTTAGTGGGAGTTCTGCATGTGAGACAACTCAAAGAGAGATGCTCCAAGAAATGTAATTTAAAGATGCCTGAGGAAAGCTTTAAATTGCACTTCCCAGTGCATGCAATGGGGTAGATCATCCTCTCCCTTGTGCATAACACCCATTAGTGTTAATTTGAGTTATCCATGTTCACTGGTAGGAGAACACGACCTGGTGCTGCTAAAGGAATTCCTTGGTTTCTCACCAACACCACTTATCCCCTGTACTTCCTCATACAGCCGTTCTGCACACATGTACTAGAGAAACATTCCATGTTCTGCACTCAGCCTGAAAGCTGCACAACAGGCAGAAATTTCTAATGCGGCAACCAAAAAGTTACTTTCAGACTGACTGACAGATACCGGTGTGTCTTACTGCCTCTGCAACAGCTGAGTGACAGTATAGTCACATAAAGATGACATATAGAAAAAGATGTTACATTTTAAATACTATTTTTAGATACAAATGTTGAGGTCTTCTTTGGAAGAATTCTTCTTGAGATAAAAAAAAAACATCACCACAACACTGCTGAGTCTATACAAGCACTTCCTCCATCAGGAGGAGTCTAGCAACTGCATTCTTTGACTCACAATTAACACAGTTTTTAAAACGGAGGAAAAGACATTTGTTTTACCCCATCTCTTTCTTTTAATCTTTTTTTTTGAGATTCCATTTTAGCATAAGAGTGTAGTTATATAACAATATTAAAGCAGCAAGCACTTTAATAAGAAAGTGGATTAACTGCACAACCACCAACAAATCAGAGATGCAAATCAACAGAAGCTACTGCTAAAATGGAGAGTGGAAGTTGTCATTCACACAGCTGGGATACATACAGGTGCTCTGCATCCACACCAGGAGATGCAAAACACTTCAGGTGAGAAAGCAGCCAGGAGCTGAAGAGGTAGTGCCCTATGCACAGCTGAGCATGCTGGAGTACTTTTCCAGAGAAGGAACTGGGAGCAGAGCAAGAGCCCAGGAGCACATTTGGGGAAGAAATACAATCAAGACTAAATAATCCCTATGAAGACGGCATTCAAGGAGTAATACAAAACACCGTGGCAAGTGTTCCCAGAGAATTGCCACCCACACTGAATCTACCTTGCTACTTGTGTGAGGCAATGCTGCGAGCACATTTCCTCACACCCAAACCAGAGAGAGGCACGGAGGAACAGGCTCCCACAAGAATCTACCTCCACCCAGTACTTGGGGTGCACCAGAGGGACCCCAGCCACCCCACCACAACAGAAGAGAGGACCAAGAGCTGAGGCCAGGCCTGGAAGAGGGCATCCTGTTATCTCCATCCATTGTGACATTTACCACCCTAACAGATGCCCTCTATCAATGCAAGAACACGGCACCTTTCATACTGAAAAACCTCATCATAGCAAAGTGGATCTCCTAAATAGAAACACCACATCCCCAACGGGTGCGTATCTTTGCCATTTTCATTGGGATTCACTGACTGACAACAGCTACAGGTCTGGTCCAGGAAAGTAGCAGAAGCTCTTTTGTGCCAGCACCAGCAGCTCAAGGAGAGAGAGAGATCAGGCAGGCAGTCATACACATTGGTTTGGCCTCACACACAAATCACATCACCAACAGATGAACTCTGCTCTGCCTTGAATCCAGCTGATCCTGTGACAGACCCCGTGCCCGCTCAGGCGCTGGACAGGCAGCGACAATTTGGTGGCAGGTGTTCAGTATAACAAACCTAGCAATGGCCAGATAACAGATGCAAGTACAGTAAGTCACCTTCCCACACAAGCTGGTTTTTGTGCTAGCTAGGCCATTAGCAATCTTCAGTCCCTACACACTAGAAGTTAATCCTGCCTCAGGCAGCATTAACTTACACATTAGCTCTTTAATGTAACATCCGCAGTGCTGGAAAAGAGTCATCTGGTACAAATAATTTCCCACGACTCGACGTACTTCCGCTATTACTACATTCCCTAGTCTCTGTTGAAGAGATCTTTCATATGTAGCTTTACCTTGTGAGGCTGGAATTATCATGGCAATATCCCACACAGGTGTTTTTATCCTGTGCATGGTAACTTTGAGCCTGGTTTTGTGGTATCTCCCAACAACACTCACTCAGTGGTGCACAGGGAGAGAGTGATGTGGCATACAGCCAAAGCTGCTGCCAACCAAACAGCAAAAACTCTGAATATTCTTATGAAAAGCCCTCCATGCAGTTTGCTATTAGCAGTGGGGTCATCATAAAGGTGCTATGTGTTTGCGAAAACATGTACAGATCAAAGCATCCTGAATTTCAGAACAAGTGATGACTTATTAAAAAATGCATACTAAATGCCTAATTTATAAACTATTTATAACCCAGCAAGGGAGCAGAAGCTGTACTGTTTTACTTACAGACTCTCCGTGAAAAAACTGCAAAACAAGTATTTTAAGAACAAGCTAGATTTACACAAGTTGGAAATCAATCTAGCTAACTTCACTCACTCTAGTTTTATATGCACAAATTCTTCTGTGTTTATGAATAATAAATACTTTTCCCCCAGATAATCAGAATGAGATTACATATCTTTTGCTGTCCTAAAAGAAAAATTTCATAAGATGCTATCTTAAAATAGTTAAACCAACAGTCCTTTAAATTGCACATTTAGATAACACTTACAGAAATATCACAGAAAAAAAGCATTTATACAAATTAATACAAGAAAGTCACTAGAATAAGAAAACCAAAATTGTTGTAAATACGCTTCTGAAACTGTTTCACAGGGAAGTCACTAATGAAATCCTTGGAGAGAATAGGCAATCTTTAGTTCAACAACTCAACTTCAGGGTGTGGGGTTTTTTTGTTTTTGTTATTTTTCTTTTTGCATTTTCAAGATGTTCCCCAAGGTACTCATGCTCTGAAAATACCTTTATGGCAAGACAAGTTCAAACACAATTTAAAAGAAAATGTATTTTATGTCATTTTGATAGGATGAGGTTGTCACCTTATTGTTCAGCAACATCCCCAGCAGATCAACTGCTAAAGAACCAAGCAGGTGTTAAGCTGAAACAAAGCTATCTAAGTCAAGGTGGTAAAACCTCTTTTGGTTAAAGCACCAGTTCCTTCTTTTTCAGGAAATGTTTCCTAACCTGGCCCTCTGGTTGTTGGAGGCTTGTAAAATCCTTTTTCCATGCAACCTAATCCCCATCTAAACAGGGTACCTCCATCCAAGGCTTATTCCTGTGAAAAACTTGGCTCCCCTTCCCCAGCGCCACTTCACGTGCCGCTCCCCTTACTTCAAAGCAAACAAAACCCAAACTGGAGATCCCAGAGGAGAATATGGCCACTAGACCACAGTACCAGGGCAAGATGCTTCCCACTGTTATGTGTCCAATAGCTCAACCAGCAAGGGTCTAAGTTACTTCATCAACAAGACTGCAACCACTCCCCACAGCAGATCATTGTACATCCTGATCGACCTAGAGGACATGATTTCCCCTGTACCTCTGTAATTTTATTTTTTTTTTTAAACTGTTTCATTATGAGCAGATAGGTTGATATTTCAACAGAGGGTAACAGAATTAAGCACCTAGCATAACTCCTAACTGTGATCTATGCACTGCTGAAAAGTAACAGTATTACCATAGCAAGACAAGTACAGTCCATCCATCGTATAAAGTGCTCATAGCCTCCATTATCACTGGGATAATCTACTGCGCTTTTAGTTTTAGAGTAACGTCATGTGTTGATGTCTTGCAATTTGATGGGATTTCCGTTCATTAGTAGTAATAAAAGAACCACTTTTTATTCATTAAATTATTCTAAGTGACAGGGAAAAAAAACCCTTTCCTAAGACAAGCATATGCACAGCTGCATTTTTTTCTCATGCAGTTGGGATCACCCTTCTCAGCACATTAATATTGTATTAGAGGATGTAGATCGCTTTTTCATTCTTAATTGGTACTTAAAAAGTTCTCTCTAGTGAAAATACTGATTGATTTGGTGTTTAAATGAACTTGTTCATTCCAGCTGCAAATATCCTGAATACTAAGTAGTTTAAAATAACTTGTCATAATAAAAAGATAGAAAAAAGTGCTATTAACATTAAAATTCTAACTTCATAGCTGGTTTGTAGTATCACTGAATAAATAACATTATGAAGGAAATGTGGAATAAGCCTGCAGTAATCGTGCTCCATTTTTGTGCACTGCCAGCTTTGAGGGCTCAAAAATTACGAAACTGCTAGAGAAAATGATCAGACTATTAATGATAATAAAATCATACTCATTATATTTACTTTTTCATTTCCAAGTCTTTTCAGATTTCGTATTTGCAGTATTTTCTCTGCATCCACAAGACCCTGTATTTTGGATTTTATATTAAAAAAAAAACTGTAAAAAGGAAAGTGCACGCAATTCTGACCTAATCGCATTATCTAAGATAAAAAGAAAGAAAAAAGTTTGGTAAGAGTTGAGAGCTGGTTGTTGGGGTTGTTTTTTTTTTCCCCTCTCAGCCAACAGCATTTGTTCATCAGCTCTTAAAAGTGTGCATGGTGGGTGCTCCCAGGTGCTACAGCAGCAGGAGTTACATGCACATGAAAGGTTCTAAAGACCAGTGGGTGTGCAGAGCAAGACTTTTTTCACTGTTCAGTGTGCCTCAGCAGTCCTCATCATGCCTCTATCAGAGACTGCCAGCATTGCTACAAGTAACCTGCATGAAGATTAACAGTGGTGGCAACACAGGAAAGCTGCGGAGGAGCTGAAAAACCCCACAGTCAGCATGAGACTTGGATGAAGTGCACTGAAACAGCAACATGGACCCTCTCAAAGGTGAGTATTAGAAGGAACATTCAGAAATTACCAGTTGCCGAGTTCCCCTGGCTGGTGGGATGCAGAGCACTCCGCAGATGCTGGGGGCTGCAGGCAGGGGCAGAGTTAAAGCTGCCCAGGTGAGCACAAGCACCTCCAGGGCTGCAGCCTGCGCTCCTGCTATGCTCAGGCCCCTCTTCTGGGCTCTTCCTCTCTCCTTCCCACAGCCGTGCTTAGCCCTGCTGACCAAGCCCAGCCAAAGAGACTTGAGGATGACAGCTTAGCTGCCCAGGGAGGGTGAGAATGCGCTGACAGCTTTCTATGGCCTGGGCCAACCAGTGCAGCTCCCAGCACCCCTACCTGCCAACAGGCTGTGGTGAAAACTGGCTTCAGCTGGCTCCTGCACTCAGGTGTGTTTGTTAGCATTTCACCTGCTGTGCTATGGGAGGTGAAGCTGAGGTAATGCACCCTCATCTAAATACTATGTATTAGCATAAAAGACCAAGCTTGTGATTTAATGTAGGTTCTCTGAAGACCAGAGTGAAAAAGTTAAAAAGTAAGTTTGTTAATATACTGCATGCTTATGGTCCTTATTATTTTTGTTCAATGTAATCTAATCCAATTTACTTGTTACATACAGATTTATTAAATAACTCATTTGTCCAACAGAAGAATATATGATCTTTACTTAACAGCCCTTGGGGTTTTTTTTTAAATTTTGTGTGCCTTATTCAAAGTCTACTAAAACAGAAACAAATGTGTATAACAGTCTACATTTTCTACTCATTAATGATTTTGTTTACTCAATGTAAAGTACCTTTAAAAAGTCTCTAACTTTCAGGCAATGCCGAGCCTGAAAAGCCAGCTCCTTAAGTGAGCACCCAAAACTGAAGATTCTACCTCTGAAAGCATAGGTTATATGTCAGTACTTCATTTTTATTTTCATTTTGCAGAAATGAATTTATTCTTAATGTGGCTTCATGTTACACTTCAATTTTTCATTCCCTATTCTGCTCAGCAACATTGCTGATTGTTTCGTCAGGAGTGGTCACAACTCAGGAGAAGAGGGTTCAGGCAAGTCAATTAACATTGCTGTAGAGCAAAACCCAGGAGAGGAATGGACATATGGCATGCGATGATGTGCAATTTGCTATTTTGAAATTTCTTAGTAAATAAAGTGAGCTAGAGGACATTCTTGGTCACATTAAGATGAAAGACCAACTATAGAGGTCTACTAATCTGGCCTTACTTAAAATTCATAGATGTTTTACATGTCAAGTAACCTAACCTCTTGAAAATATACAGGAATGAGATTTAAAAAATGGGATTCTTTTGCTATAGCAAATATTTACTTTCATTATACATTCGTTAGACTTGGTGAAGTGCTGGAGGGCAGAATTTGGGCTGTTTAATGTTTATTAAAAAAATCCTTTGTTAGACACAAAAATGTCCTAACAGGTCATCAAATTGATATCATTGTGCCACTACAGCCTGACCCATGTTTATTTCCTCATATGCATCTAATCAATTTTTATAGCTGCTCTAGAGTAGTCAATTAAAAGTTCTATTAATAGTAATGAATCCACAGCTCCAACAGGCAGGAAATACTTGCCAGGATTTCCTTGTTGAATTTTTTTTATCTGTGAAAAAGAGAAGTGCATTCAAATAAAAGCACGCTCTCAAACACAGGCTTTACGGGACACTTGCACAGGTCAGCATCCCACTTTGCAAACCAGTGCACTGCCCTTCTGGCCGTTCATGGCCGTATGTAACAGGTCTCCCATGGCTCCATCTTGCACATGGACACTTACCAATTCCCCCTAAGTCCCGGGTAGAGAAAACAGGATAAACTGTAGGAGCAGTCCACCTCCGTTTGAACACCTTCTTGTTTTGTTTCAGTTACCAATAAAACCAGAATCCAGAAAGGGAACGAGTACAGACAAAGCCAAACGCATGCAGGTTCAGCTCAGAGCAGTGTGAGCACCTTCCACCTTTTAACAAGCTCCAGTAAAAATGTTTCCACAGCTTCCTTAGCAGGTGCGCCCAGTGAATGGAAGTACAGCAAAGAGCTAGCAGGGCCTATGCATGGTAGGTGTACTGCAGGTACTTGTAGCTATAAAGCAATGCTGTTGGCAGTATGGAATATTTCTTTTCCTTTTTTCCAGGGATGTAAGCTTCCCTAACTAGAATTGCATTAATTCCATGCAGTGCCTTTTTTAATCCATCTAGGCAGTATTGTGCTTTTTCTTCCAGTGAAGCTTTTTTAAACAGCCAGCCAGTCTCACTGTTTACATATGTACTCTCTTCCTGACAATTCTAACAAAGACAGAAAAAAAATCAGGTTTTGACCTTTCTGGCTTTCTTATGCTCCCTTTCTCCTTATGAAATTACCCCTTCTCAGGAGTTAGCAAGGAAGGCCACCCACTGATCAACAAGCCACAACAGCAAGATAGGACGTGACAGTGGTTCTGGCAGCTGGAATGAAAAATGAATCTGTCTGTCTCTAGCTGGCCAATTCAAAACCAGGTTAACAGTACCTGAAATTCATCACTATCTAATGTCTTTGTGAGATGAGACTGATGTCAGTTTAATTTAATAGGCAAGGCTGAAAAATGTGACAGTTCAATAATTGATTCATGAGTGGCTTAGACATCACTGCCTCAGGGGTGGCAACACCCTCCAAAGGGTGGGGACAATGGCTGGGGCAATAACAGCGTTAGCTGCCTCATTTTAGTCCAGCCTCCAAGTTTGCCAGACACCCCAGCCTGTACCCACCCTGCTGCAGAAGTCATCAGACAGGCCCATGACTGAGCATACCTTGGAAATAAAAGCATACCCTACATTACCCATTAGGAGAGGAAACAGCGGAAGCTGGTACCATAAATGTCTGTACTGTGTACCCTGCTGGGAACAAAGCAAGGACTACAAGGTACAGAGCTGTCAACCAGGTGCTTTCTGCAAGAACTGAAATTCACTGAATAAATAAAGGGAGAAAAGGGGGATGAGAGTCCTTTTATCTCTTTCAGAGATGTTCTTGCTGACTTTCCTTATTCCAGATAGGAGCAGTCGTCTTTCCTGTCAGATACCTGTAACCGCAGTCACCCTTGTGCTGCTGTTTCCTTTTCCTCCTCTTTCACCCCACAGCCTCCTTTTCTTCGATAGTACGTAGTGATGCACCATGTTTTCCAAAACATTTCCTAGTTAATGCTAAGAAGCCTCCAACCACTCCATAATGAATTCTTCAACAGACAGTCACTTAGATTATGACTACCTTATCCTTGTATCTTTATAGATAATTAGCAAAGCACTTATTTATGGGAAGAGAGTAATTGTTTTTTTAATCATCTTGTATTTGCAGGCTCTGAATTGGGATATAGTAATGTTTGCACAATACTTTTCTGGTTTTCATGCAAATTGTAAGCATAGGCATGATAAACTATGCTGCACTTCTTCACGATATCAATATGAAAGATAAATTCACTTTTAGCACGTATTTTAATTAAACCTTAATTATACACTAAAATCAGATTGTACCAGAAAACAGTAGCTAATCGGATAAACACTGCATCATTTATAGTGCTCCTCAGTATGTTTAATTGGGACAGAAAAGCAAAGTAACTCCAACAGCTAAAACTCCTCGCTGGACATAGGAGAGTAGCCCAAGCTGAGTGTTGTAGAGCTTTTAGCAATCTAGCAGTTACCACAACAAACTTCCACCTTTGGAAAACAGTTTTTTTAGATGGCAAAGGAGCACAAGCTTCAGGAATCTTACAGTACTAGCTGTTTTTAAAAAGTCCCTTCCAAGGCCACAGTTAAACCAGAGGACAAACTCAGGCAGAGTACTACCTTGAACTTACTTTCAGCAAAGCCATACTCTCGTGCAAACTCCAGTCCTTCTTCCAAGAAAGTCCTTCCGGCCACCCTGGTTATTCCAGCACTCCTTACCAAACAGCAGCTGCTAGCACAGGTTTGGGCACAAGCAGCTGCCCTGTCCAGAGCACCTTAACCTATCATCACTATTGCCATCAAAAGAAGTAAAATGGTATTCCTCTATTTAATCTTGAGAGGACATAAACATTATTACACTATGACTATGAACCTAATATAAGTGGATGAGAGACGGAAAGCAGAAGCAGAAGAAATTCATGAGCTTATTCTGCTTTTTATTAAAGTAGGAGAACAAAAGTAATCAAACTTGGACACTCCTGAAGCATATAGGTCCAATGTAGTCAAGATAACATAAGTATAAAAATGAACCATAGCCACTATAAGAAAAACCTGTTCTCTTCTTAAATATGTCTGGGCATTATCTCCGTTGCTTTCTCCCTGGAAACAAAGCTGAGGTTAGACTCAAATATGGATTAAACTTTAATATCCAGGCAACCTATAAACAATAGGCATTCATTAACCCCTCTGACTGTAATGAAACAGAGTGTACCATGTATGGATTACTAAACAGAAAGTTCTAAATATACAAAGCCAGAGTCCATGGTAGAAACAACACAGAAACCACACAATAGGTGTAGCTGCAAAAAATTAACTAGTTTGCTTCACAAAGCAGGAGTTAAACAGTGTTGTCCTTTTAATTTCCATCATACTATATTACAGATAATTAGGACATACTTGCATGACCATAAATGACGAGCCGCTACATCTAGACTTGGATTTACTGCCATAATTGAGACATAGTATTTTAAAGCCGTTGCTGGCCACCACAATGGTTACTATGATTTTGCTGACCTCAGTGCTTTACGTTATGTCAGTGCCTTAGGCTCAAGCCAGCTCAGGTTGCAACAAGTGCTCTGTAAACCCTTAGAAAATAACAAATCCTGCTTCCCAGAGCTCACAGTGTTAAGGCTAGCTAGGCAACACCATGAGTTTTTATTGCTTTTAGGCTCCAGTGATCTACTGTTCCTTTTAAACTTGTTGGCCAATGCACCTTTGGAGCACTTTTTTCCAGGAACATGTTAGGCTCTTCCTGCTGG
>NW_009604739.1:19954-36826 GCF_000690535.1 Cariama cristata
ATTGCTCAAAGGAAACCAGTCTGTTGCCTAAAAAGTACAAAAGCAAACCCAGGACTTCTGAGTTTGGCTTGAGACATGAACCCGTAAATCCATCTCATGTGGTGATCCACCCTCTCTTTAAGCTGTAAGGGACAGATCCTTTCCCCGTGTAACCTGTCAGCATTTCACTGGAGTCCTTCCTGTAAACTATCAGTGCATCAAGGTCAGGATTTGCCTCAAGTCGTCTTGTCTCTCAGTTTAAAATATAAACTGATGAACGGAACACAGCTCAGGTAGAAGCATTTCTATGCCTGTAACAGTAAATAAAAATATTCATGTTTGACAATACTCTGTCAAGAGCAGTAAAAGATTAGTCTGCCCTCTTACATGTACACAGAGCTTAGCCTCTGAGCAAAGTAACAATCCAGCAATTGTTTGTGGTTACAGAAGATCTCCGGTTTAAATAGTGCCAGGTAGAAAGTGCAGATTAAGAGACTTTTCAGGGTACTTCTCTCCCTCCTTCACAAGTACATATATACCACTCGGCACTGCTCAGGAGTAAGAAAATCAAACACTCGTAGAGACTTTTAGATTTGAACTTACCTGCAAGGCCAATTCTTTCTCATAACAATTAAGTACTTTATATATTGTAGTACGTGCCCAGAGGTCCTCTCAGGCAACAAGGACCTTTTTTCAGTGCATATGATGTCACGCATCTCCACTTCCTCTTATATGAAGTTATACGCTAAAATTAATTTCGGTAATACTTCTGCTGACACTGACAATACAAGAAATACACTTCAGACAAGAAGAGAAGTAAAAAAGAAATCCAAATGTAAAACACTGAAGAAAAGTTTAAAAGTTTGGAATTATTTTACAAAGCCAAAAGAATAAAATATGGTCAGTATAATCACACAGCCGTTCTGTAAAGGAAATATTTCCTGGTATCTTGGCCCTGTGTCAATGGCCCCATCTTGTGTCCCAGTTATTTTTAAAGCAAGCTTTACACAGTAAGTAAGGATGGAGGTGGGGAAGAGAAGGGAAAAAAACCCCACCAGTCTTCTCTTAGGAAAATAAGACTTAATTAAAAAGTCTGCCATTGCTCTGCACTTAATTAGGGCTAACACAGCTGTTAATAAGTTTCTGATTGATAGTAAACCTGATGTCTGCACAGAAAACTACTTACTTGGTTCAAAGATGCTGATGGTTTCATACAGAAAAAAGATTCTGTTTTGTAATTGTGCATAATGTTAATATTTGAAACATCCTTAAGGGTGATTGTACCTATTAAAATTTCATATGTGAAATGAGAAATAAATGAATTGGTGTTGCATTTTTAAAGGATCAGATTACTGTTGATTAGAGCTTTGTCTACACTTGAAATTTCCCAGTAGAACAGCTCTACTGGTGGTTGTAATAATAGGAGGACAAGCAGAGATAGGCTGCCAGAAACAGCTATTTAAATTACAATGTCATACAGACCTATCTGTAATGGGTTATACAAGACTCTGGTTATAATGTGGATGTAATAGTTAATACTGTCAACCTGGCTACTGTTACTGAGTGTGTAATAGAAAAAAAATGGAACAAAAAGCCAGTCAAAAAGTTAGTGTTTTGTCAGTAAAGCTGAGATACAGATTGGAGTATTTATCCACAACATGGTAATCTGAATGCTACCGTGAGTTCCCATCCTACCTAGGAAGTTAAGTATCAAGTAACAGTAAGTGAAGGGGAAGATGAAGTGGAAGGATAGAGCAAGAGAGGGAAAGATGAGTAAAATTATTTGGAAGTAGAGGAAGGAAGTATTTGAGGATGGTAAACTTCATAGAAATAGGAGGGAAGAGAAACAGGCCTCTAGAGGAAAAGGAGAAATAAGACATTCCCATGCAATCTACTTGTAATTTTTCAATAGTGCTCCTCTATGTAGCAAATACAGTGAAAAGACTACAGTAAGCTCTGAGGGTTGAAAGGGAAACACAGAGAAAAGCCACATCAAAAGGAGAAACAAGAAAGGGATTTGTGGAAGAAGAAAAGAAATCTATTGACAAATTAAAAAAATCAACAGAGAAAACGTAGGTATTGAAAAGGAGTGAAAAAAGGCATGAAGAAAAAAAGAGGATAAGGAAGAAAAAGGAAAAATGCATGGAGCTTATTGTAAGAGCTCTGTTTTTTTTAACAGGAGGTTTAACACTGGGAGTCACCGACATAAAGTTTCTTCTCCAGCCTTTGGGAAGATGACATTCTACTCTTCTGCAATTCCAACACAAGCTCGACTGCTTGGTACCTTCCAGCCACTCCCATCCACAAACAATCTGACGACATTGCCTTTGAGATATATCCAGCCTATATCCTAATTCCTCATCTCCTTCTTTGCCTCACACAACTCACCTTTGGGCAGGAGGCAGGTTACAAGCCGTGGATCTGACAGGCTGCCGCCCTCGTTCATGCGAGCCCCGCAGTGCTCTGCTGTGCCATCAAAATGCACTGATATGTCAGGACAACACTGGACATACGTGAGACTTACATGAGGCAACATAGGGCATTCATCTGGTCTGTGGCAAAAAGCATGAGGAGTTGTGGAAACAGAAACGTACCTAGGTAAAATAGAACAACATACAAAATAAATCCAGGAGTGCAGAGGAAAGGAGAATGAAGTCAGAACAGGTGAGATCAAAGTCAAGTCTGTTGAGGAGCCAGCCACAAAAGGTGTGCTCTAAGCAAAGTATCTTAAGATCGACAGAGCTGGGAAATGATTTAATACCTCAGGATAGAAGAATGCACCCATGACAAGTAAATAGCTCACTCTCTAAAGGTAAATTATACTTACTGTGTTCTGCTAGTGCTGTAAAAATGACATAACCCTTTGATGTGAAGTAGTGCATTATCAAGGTTCCTTGGTTCAAAAGAGGAGGAGTGGTACAAAATGTCAGCAGGTCTGCTGGGCTTCTGAAAATTTTACCTGCGTTACAAAAAATTGCGTCTGATAACAGAATACCAGCACCTTCAATATTGTGTCCCATCAGGGAACGAAGTTTACCGCTATGCAACTACTGCCACAAGGTTGGCTAATGATGCAGCCACTGTTTTAATAGTGAGTCCAGACATGCCCTTCAAGCGACTGTGTCACTAAATGAAAAGAATGAGCAGTGTTGGTTAACAGGGAAGGAGATAGTTATTCAGGCCACAATCTGACCTAACATGCTGGTGTCATGAGAACCCAAAAGCAGTCTGGACTTTGTAAAAGATTTGAACCACATCAAATGAAAATAGTGTGACTATTAGTCCTTATATGTGAAGTAGACTTTGCTACTGTGTGAGTGCACAACATAAGGAGAAAGAAAGGACAACTTTCTGCTTAAAGTGAAATTCTTACTGAATTCTGTCAGAAAAGTACAGAGATCTGTGGTTTTCTTACTCTGTTTTGTAGAACACACCTTTTGTGCCAAGCTCCTCAACAGACTTGACTTTGATCTGGTCTGAAAAATGGAAACTAGAAGATTAATACTCCCCAAAAGGTGCCTGATTATACAGACAGCTATGTTCTTCAGAGAGAATGAGAGCGATATATTACCCTTTTAATATTATATGATGTCAAAGAGCTGCTAGTTTACTGTAAATAAGATCTCTCCAAGTTTTCACATACGTACAGAGAAAGATTTTGGTCCTGTAATAGAAATACTTCACACCTAAATAAAATGAAGGCTGTAATGACTGTAAGAAGAATTTCAAGATTATTGTGGAGATCAGAAGATGTTTAAGCAGGTAATGTCTCCTCAGACTGATATTCTCAGTAGAATTGCTTGAATAAGCCATAACACAGACTCTACATACAGTTAAGGAAATATTTTCAACCAATCAGGGGTGTGTGCATTTTGCTCACATCATGTACCACAATGCCAGTCTACTGGAAAGACCAGTCCTTAGAGAACGGCTTTGTCTTTGGAACAGTAAATCACATCGCAATTTACACATATGTATAATAAACCTAAGCTTAATGGTACCTCATCCTTTTGAAAATGGAGATTAATTAACTTGTAAAGGCCATTACTCTAACATCTGTTTGATTAAATTCTTTAAATAAACACACCAGAAATTCAGTAGTAAGAACCGTAGCAATTCCATTGTACTTAAAAATGCATTTCCTATTCGTCAAGCTTAAAATAAGTTCTGCTTAAAAATAAGCAATTGACAGCAACCTAAAATAGCAGTAACAAATTCCATAGACCGAAGCACTTGTGCTGTAATGCCTCAAGCAAATTTATAAGCCATTTCCTAGAATATTCTCAGAGTGTAAAGCATGCAGTTATCAGGAATCCCTATTACCGATTCTGGCCTCATTTTTCCCCCCTAAATGTTTGTGACAAAAGTAAAGAAAGTAAATGCAAGTAAAACACAGCAAAATGGATTTGTGAAAGCAAACTGCCTACCTGGCATGGTGCCTATTAGTGTAGAACAAATAAATTACAAAGATTTTTAGACAATTCTATAATTTGTATTCTGACAAAAATACTATCAGTGGATGTCCACTTACAGGTTAGGAGTTCACACTGCTGTTAGATTTTCTTCAGTGCTAAAGCTTTCTGATTAAAGTGTTCAGGAGAGTAAAGAGGCAAACGCTTCAGGACATATTTGTCCATCTTTATACAGTCTGCTCATTTTGGCACAAGTAATAGTTGCGTACTCTTAGGTTGTTCAGAGCTGATGGATGTCCTATGATTTCTTTTTGTTTCTGAGTGAGACAGCAGACTTCAGTAGGCTTTTATTTCCCAGTTCCTGGGTGGAATGCCCCAACGACTTGTCCAATTCTCTCTTCTTTTCTTGGCAATTGTGATTCCGCTTTGAATTTGATACTGGAGATACTGACCTACCTGCAGGGGACTACAATTTAAAAAAAGTAAAAATAAAGATTACAACTTTATAAACACACTAAAAAGGTGGGAAGAACACAGGTATGAACAAAGTAGTGCAACAGAGAACAAGTACAAAATACTATTCTAGTGTAACTCTACCGTATTATATATCATAAAATATGTAAAAATAATACAGAAATAAAAGAGCTACATTATAACAGATAATTTTTAATCTCTCCTACAGTACACAGAGACAAGTGTCTTACCTTTAAATTTTAAATCCAGTCTTTTTGAGACAGAATTTTCTTGCTTTAACAACTGTATATGATTATTTTCTTGATTTTAATCTTCATTAACTAGGCTTCTGAATCAAAATCACAGATACTAACTCATCACAATATTGAAACACAATTTAAAATAGTGTCTTATATTATATTAGTGTCTAATATTATAAAAATGAGAGATGAAGAAGTATACCTTCATCTCTCATAAAAATGATGCTCTTTGGTATCTCTTTCTCTGGTCTGTTTCATGGTTAAAATTCAGCCAAGATTGGATCAATGGTCTTCACTGGATGAAGTCCAACTTTTGCTATAAGACTTATCTCTTCAGAAAACAAGACAAAGCTAACAGAACAGCTGAATATTCCTTGGTACAGATCTGTAATTGATAAGAATCAGTGATTTTAGTAATAACCATAATAATGACTTATACCTACTGAAAAGCTAAGCCTTTTGCTTCAGTACAATTACAACAATTTCTTGACTTCCAAAAATATCATTATCTAAATGCTCCTGCTAATACAAATAATATTCAGTACTAACAGATGAAGTAGTCCAGTATTTTTAAAGTTTAAAATCACACTCCTATATATACAGGTAGAAACCTAAGTGTCTAAACTTGGGTCATCTCAAAGGGAAATACTGGTTCCTCTGCATTGTGTTTCCTACTTGAATGCAAAATAGTATTTTACCAGGGAAATATGAAACAGTCTTTACACATCACTTTATCTCTCAATTTAAACAAACTTTCAATAAAATGTTAGCAAGGGCACTTGATAAGGTACTCACAACACTCTGTCTTGAGGGTTGTATTCTTCTTTCCAAGTGTTGCATTTGGTAAAACAGGTATGCTACTTTTTTTTCTTGCCAATCCATGAAACAAGTCTGAAGGGGCTGAAGCAATCAGCTGGTACACTTTGAAGGCTTAAAAAAGCCCTAGAGACCTGGCATCAGTGAAGTAGTTCTGAACACTTGGGAGGCAAAGAGCAGTCCAGCTAAGTGACAACATCTGTATGTTTATTATCAGTAAAATTCTTACACAGCTAAACTCCTGGAAACATTCTACACACTTTTACTCTTGGGCGAAGCCATATTTCTTTTCCTTTGCAGAACACAGGGAAACAGACTTCAGAAAAGAAGAAAAAAGAGGTGGAGGGGGGGGGAAGTAGTGATACGCTTAGGGAAAAATAATCCAAAGCAGGTTACATGATGTTCAACTCAAACTGGCAGTTACAGCCACAACTCAGGAAAGCGATCTTGGAGCCATCACTGAGGGCTGTCTGGCATCAGTGCCTGGACAAGCAGTGGTATCCAGAAAGCCAAACACATTTGACCTTGCTGAGATGGCGTTGAGAAGGTGGCAATACATACCATTTTCCTAATATATAAAACCTTGGTGCTTTTGCGTCTTTAGCACTGTACACAGTTCTGGTTTCCACATTTCAAAAATGACATAGTGGAGCTAGAAAAGGTACAGAGGATGGCAATTAAAATAATCAAAGTGATAGAGCACCTGTATATGAAAGAAATGAAAAAGTCTGGGAGTCTTCAGTTTGGTGAGAAGGTGACTGAGAAGGGATATGATTGAGATTTTATTTAATAATGAACGTGAGCGGTTCACCACTTCCTGTACTTCTAGAAATAAGGGCCATCTGATGAACTGAGTAGGAGATCAGTTTAAAACAGAAAAAGAAATTATTTCTTTACTTGGTAAATAGTGCATTTCTGGATCTTGCAGCCATGGGCAGCTGCAGAAGCAGATGGTATCAGCATATTCAAAAAGGAATCAGACGGATTCATTGACAACAGATCCATAATGAATACTGAAAGGCTTATGTTGGGATGTATCTTCTAACAACCCTGAGGATAATTCTGGATGTCAGGGTACTCCATGGGAGGAAATAGTCATTGTATATTCTCCCTAAGTAGCATTTCCTATTATCACTGGCAGAGAGAGTACTGAGCTAGATGATCTCACCCAGTAAGTCATTTCTTACATTGTAGGGTTTTGTCTATTTTGCTATGACTTCCTCTTCAGTTGACTTGGAAGGAAACAGGTCTTTTGGGGAGGCATTGCATGTAAGTCTGCTAAGCACGGTGATCACTGCCAACTTGGTAGCAGGAGCAGTCATCTCCATACAGCAGTGCTGCACTTTGGGTATGGAAAGGTTAGGGTTTTTTTTTTCCCTATCGCTGTTTAAAATATTTGTGCCAAGGCCTGTCTGTTATGTTTCTCCTTAAGAAGGAGGAAGAGAAGGGAAATATAAGCAAATTCCAACACAGGCATTGCCACAAGTCATTTGTGCATACGTGGTCCGTACAGTGGAATCCAAAACACAGCATTTGTCCTCTATCTGTGGAAGAAGTGCTAGGGGGTCTTTGAGTGATAGTGATGAATGATGTGCAAGGAGATATGAAATGATAAGAAATTAAAGAAAAATCCTCCTGAGAAAAGAACTGCCTGCAGGCAGCATGCTCAGAAAGAGGAGGAAACTGACGTCTCCTTCAGCTCATACTCCATGCCTAGGCTAGCATAAAAAAGGGTAGTAGCACTACCATCACCACCTCTACTTCCTCAGGGCCCGTTTCTGAGAAAGAGTATGTTTTTTCATCCAATGACGCTCCAGAAACACTCCCTGACCTAGCTCTTCAAAAGGGCCTAGGCCACAAGCCAAGACCAGACATTTCTGGGCATGCTCAGCAGACAAAGTCATTAGTGCCTATGGAGCCTGGAAGTGAGGATGGCAGTTTCCATACCGCCAGTTAGAGTGGCATGAGGCAGAATTTCTATAACTTTGATTTTGGCATACAATGTGTATTTAAATCCTTTTTTGCATATAGACCCCTCACTTTTAATTCATACAAGAATATTCAGCTGTAATAAATACGCCTTATTACTCCATATCAAGAGCTCATTCTTTGCTAAGTAGCCTCTTTGAAAGCAGAAGCCATCCAATGTAACAATGATGCTTTTAGACTGCAGCACAGCAAGCTACCTTGTGACTGATAAATCTGAGAGCTGCAGGGGTCACAGCTAATGCAGAATCCTTAGTATTTGCATTATGGTTTTTCCTTGCTTCAGCTGAAGGATCAAGAGAGGCACTATGAAAGAAAATTCAGTATCTTGGGCAATCATCTGAAGAAATCAAATGACTATCCTAAATGTTAAACTTTGGACTTCAGTATTAATGGAGGGCTTACACATTTGCTGTTTATGAACAATTATTTCCCTTTTTTTTCTCCTCTCCCCCCGCCCCAGAGATAGTGTCACAAGATGGCTACTTACATTATTTAGAGAGCGTATGTACAAAAAACTGTCTATCTTCTGAAAGATTCCTCTCTAACGCCCCTAAATATTGCGGTCTTAAGAGCCTACATTCTTCTACCACATTACTCCTCCCCTCTCCCATCCCATCTATACACATACCCTCTACACCTGAGGAGAATGAACAGGAGACGTGACCTGTTACGGACTTGGTATCTAAGTCAAAATAGTTGCTTATAGTGCACGGTACTTACATGACAACTGTGCAGTAGAGAGTTCACCTTATATGTTAGCATTTATTTCTATTCTTAGACTACATTAAAGTGTCTCAACAGACATCAGCAATTTTTCTCTGCACTCGGTCACACTCAACATTTCCTAATTCACTCTCAATTTTACTTATCATTTACTTAGCTATATTTTACAACAAAGTAAACCTTACCTGTTTGCTGATGTGGAGGATTTGTTGACCCCATTCTCTGTTATTTTTAAGGCAGAATATTTTGCATTAATACTACCAATCATCTGATGCTCTTAGAGCACTTCACTAACAGCAGGGATAATTTTTTCTAATATTAATCAATGATATATAGTTACTAAGTAATTTTTTTATCTGCACTGTACAGACTGGTAAACTGCAACACAGAAAACAGAATTATAATGGCTTTTTCTGAGTTCACACAGTGGATCCAACAAAGGAAAGAGGTCACAGACAAGACATTTTTTTAGAGCTCTTTCCCCCATCTTGTTAGACTGGATTCTTATTTCAAACTCCTAGTTGTTTTCTTTTACATGAGGATTGGTATTTAGAAAGTATTTCCTTTGTTTGAAATAGATAGCTATGTACACATATGTACCAAATGATCAAGGCATAAACACTGATATTCATTAGAAAGGTAAATTTCGATTTTGCAAAACAACCTCATCTGTTGCAGATGACCTCTTTCACGTGAACAATTATGTAGTTAAATATGTAGCGTGCAGTGAATTGCACCTACAAAGTCAGAGGCTGAGTTTAGGCCTTTTTAAAAGATCTAGACCTTACAGACTGCCAGGTAAGTGTATACCACATAAAAGAGAAGAAGGAGTTTATTTCCTAACAGTTTTTAAGAAAAGAGGTCCATTTAAGTTAATTGTCTGTGTTGGCTCATTTGAACACCTGTTGGTTTTAATTCACTAGCACCTGGTGCCAACTGCGGGTAAAAGGAGTGGAGGTTTACTAGTTGACAGACTATGTTGTTGCTATTTCTTTTGTTTCCATTTCAACTTTTTGTCTGCTCAATTTTTAGGAAGCAACCTTTAGTGTAGGATTCAAGACAAAAATGCAGAGATATCCAACTACTTATGGAAAATACAATAAAGTATTTTGTCCATGAACACATCTAACATACAAACTTTCAAGCCTGATCAGCACCTTTATTCTGTTACTCTCAGTGGCACACACACCAATTTTAAAACACCAAGGAGAAGGACAGGTTGAAGTGATCATTTTCAAGAGCTGCTCAAAGCATTAGTCTGGAGCATTTTAGATTTAGATTTTAGGGGAGAAAAATTCAATTACCATATTGGGGGGGGGGGGGAAGAACCAAATGGGGGGGGGGGGGGAAGGAAACAGAACTACTAAATTCTTGATTCATTATCAGACCTTCAGAATCCAATAAGCATTCCACTGAAATAATTAAAATGTAGAGATAAACAGAAGAACCTTCAAATTAGGTATGATACACAGTAAACAGAAGAACAAGATGTCTGGAAATACTAAAATGCTTCTGATACCATGGGGAAAGTTGACAGAGTCAGAGAAAAGCCATGATGCCTACAAAAAGCTCTTAGACCTCAAAACAAAACCAGTGTAACTACAGACAAAGCAAAAAGGAGCAACTGTCTTGCTTGGTTTCTAGGTTTTTCTGTACAGAAGAAAGCTAGAAACAATGCTTTTGATTTAGTTCAGAGAAATCTTGACTACAACCATCAATTAAAAAAGGAGACTGATCCACAGAAATGGAAAAATCTAAACATAAGATAACTAAGATGGAATAAACTTACAAGGACAGTGATAAACCTAGAAGTAATTACAGATAATATAAACAAAAGGGAACTTGTGTATTAGAAAAATATCATGGAGTGCAACTGCTGTTTGTTTTATTGAGATATGACAGTAGAATGCATTATTTTGCTGGTAGCAAAAATGTTGAAGTAGTTTCAAGTTCCATATTTTCTGCAGAGTGAAGGTGTGCACGTATTAAATGCACTTGTGTAGTACATATATTAGCCCTTATCATTCTTGTCAAATGCCTGCTCTGTAGACTCACAGAAAGGGATCCTGTCGCAAGCCGTCCAACCCAAATGCCATCACTTCAGTCAAGGGAAGAAAAAGCAATGTTGTGCTGTCACCCAGCACAATCCTTTGCCTGTAGGCAAGTTCATGCTGTGTGTCGAGCCTGGGTCTCCTGCATCTTCAGTGAGTAGCCTGACCACGAGGCTGCCACACAAAAAGGTTGCATCTCTGCCAGTTACTAAAAGAATGCCGTGATTTTTACTGCATTCTGTCAGGAAACTGTCTGGTATAGCTGTAACTCGGCTCCAAAGTGCACAGCGCTGCCAAGGGAGGGAGGTCTGGGTACACAAAAAGATCCCACTCCAGATAGCTGAGAAAATTTAAAATGGGAAAGTGAGAGGCCACTTTGTTAAAGTGAGAGCTCTAAGCAGGTTTCTTCTCAGAATCCTTAGGCATTTCAGTCCTTCATTGGATCAATTTTTTCAAGTCCTTACATAACTTTGGAAATATGCTTAAATAATTTGCAGAACAGGAATGCTTATATATGCTTTTTGCTGAACTAGGGTTGTAAGTCAGGCACAAGAGGATTTGGGCTTTAGGCATTTCATTTGCTTGTAAAAGTCAATCTGTCCCCAAAAGAAACAAGAAATCTCACATGCTGTACACATAAATTTTATGTTTAGGGTCTTGCTTTTATTCTTCAGTCAAGCATACTCACGTACTTGTAAATTTCACCAAAAATCACAGCAATAACACAGAATTCTAAACCAGAGCTCACCTTCAATGTGCTCAAAACCTCTTCTGAGAAAAACAAAATTCAGTAGAGGAGAGGAAAGGAGAAAAAAAACAACCTCACTACCTGAAAGAAAACACCACGTTCTGTTAAATCAGACCTAGAAAAATATCACTTTCTCCTACTGGGAAGTGAAGAAAATGAGGTAGAGTATTATAGTTAAAATATATCGCAATCCGTACAGTATATAAGGTAGAAAAAAATGGAACACAGAGTATTTTTAAAATCTATATATTGGAAATTACAGTAGCAAACCAAAATATGTGTTTCCATAAAAATATTTATTGCAAAATAAGATATTTTATTAATATTATACTCAGTATATAAGTAATATAGTCTTGCAGATTATACAGAAACAACACATAGTGGTAATACAGTCTCTGTGCTTTTAGAAACGTAAAAATCTTCTGCTATCCTGTCATCTTTTTTGCCCTTAACTTTTTAGCAGATGTAAAAAGTTAAATGTGTCTGGAAAAGTTTTAACTGTTATAAAGATCAGAATAATCAAAACTAGTAACAGAACGACATTAATTAGTATTTCTGGTAAATAATTAATCATCAACCCTTTGCATAGCCCCCGGCCAAAACTATATGTGGTCTCAAACTGACAACACATAAACCTCCAGAGGTATCCACTAACTTGAATTGAGCTTGAGGTCATTTGTTTAGCTATAAGTACATGGTAACTTTTACATTAAAATTTTTATTGTTGAAGTATTGTTCTAGAGTATAAAATTGCCTCACCTATGTTTGAAATGCCAGTTTTAATCATACAGAATGACTTGTGACTTCATAAATTTTTGGTACAGATGGTAGGGATTTCCTGGTGGGAGGCTGTGGTGCCAAATGCATTTACTCCTATGCAGAAGCTCATGTGTCACATGGCACCAAGGGGTTAATTTTTTTACACGCAGAATTCTCTACATGATAATGCACTTTCATGTTTCCCATCTGGCTATTGTAAAATCACAAAGGCTGTGAAGGCACAAGCATGAAGTAGAAACTGGTGTCCTGATTTTCAATGGTACTGAGAATCTGCAACTCCCACTGAAGTAAGACGGGAGCCACAGGTGCTCAGTAGTTCTGAAAACCGGGCCATATTAGGACATCTTAATGAGCATTTGTTAAAGAAGTCTGCATAGTGTCGCTTATCAATTTAAGTCTGTGTTTCTTCTCTTTATACTCCTCTAAAAACCTAAGGTTTTTACTAGAAATGGAAAAACATTTAACTACCACTTTGAACACTGCAGTATGTAATACATATGAAAGCCATAACCAGCACAGAAGAATGCGAATCAGACAACTGGGAGCTTCACATGAAGCATGCAGATGGAAAGTAGAAGGTACAGAACAATGAGGGAGACTCTCCACAGGCTGCCTACTGAAGCTGGGGAATTCTTTGCCACAAGTAAATTTTTATACGAGTTTAAAAATATTTGGACAAATCAGTGAAAAAAAGTCAACTGAGCTTTATTACCACCACATTCTTCATGGTTCAGGAAACCATGGGCAACAAGTGACTGAAGGCTGGTATAATAATCCGGTAATGAATGCTTTTCTTGTTCTTACCCTCTAAGCATCTATCCTTGGCCACCAATGATGATGTGAGAAAGACCTTTGACATTACCTTGTATGACTGTTCTGGTGTTTTTAGCTCCTTGTACAAAATAAATCATTTACATCCATATTATTAAATACATAAATAAATTGGAAGTGTCAGTACCGAACAGAGGTGGGGATTTAGTAGTAAGAACGCTAAACAGGCCCATCAGTATTCAAGAAAACAGGCACGTTAGTTGAAACCATTTTTCAAGACATTCAGCAGAACCACACCAGGACACTGGGCACTGCACATGCCCCGTACTGAGCCCGTGGCGCAGGTCTGCGAGTAGAGCAGCTGCACGCTATGTTCACACACAGCAGATCCAAAGCATCTCGTGTTGGAGCTACTGCTCACAGGCAGATAGCTGCCAAAGTCTCCTTTAGAAGTGGAGACACAGCAACCTAAGCCTTAAAATGGCACTGAAAGTCAGCTCTTGCTAACATAGAGATATTTAAGAGACCAAAATACCTCTTTGCAATTCTACTGTAATAGAAAACACTGGCTGGTCACATACAGGAAAGGTTGAAGCATGAAGGCAAGGTGACAGTCTGAAGTACTGTCTCATCCAGGAAGCGTTCCCTTAAGGAAGTAACAAAACTGCTAGGAGTAGATCAGCTGGAGGGACAAATGGATTCAGCGTATTTCCAGAGCTCATTTCTGATGGCATTTATTTCTAACTAAATAATGTCTGCAGAAGCTGTCCATAACAGCAGACTTCAGAGCAAGCTCCCTGGCAGGAGGGAATTGTGTCACCAGTCTACGATGGCCATTTCTCAACGTTTAGAAACATTGAAACTTGATGAAAAAAATCTAAATATAGTTCTGCATTGAAACTAATGCTTAAAGGTGTTGTACATTTGCTGTGAAAGTGCAAATGAAAGACAGTTAATATGGGGTTGCATTTGTAGATATTTTATAGTTAAGATAATCAGTCTGCTGCCTCCTACTTAAAAGAAGAAAAGCGTTGTAAATTAAAATCTACTGTGCTGAAAATGTTGCCTAGTATGGAGAGTAGGAATGGTTTACTACGAACTATAGGAAAGTCTTGTTACATGCAATTATGCTATCATATGGAATTTAGTCTCAAACTTCATGAATATACATGGTGAAAAGTCATAAAACCACACGGATGGTAGTTTTCCATATCTTCAGTTTCATGAAGCAAGGGCAGTATGGTACTCATAGTACGGCAGGGCAGAACTGGATGAAAATGGTCGCATTTTTCAGGCCATTGTTAAGTTACGCATTTGCTTGTGGCTATTCTCCCCCACACAAGAATGCACTGAAATTTTGAAAACAAAGCTTCTTGTTCAGCTGTACTCAATTAGCAGGAAAGAAGAAAGGTGTATGCTAGTCCAGAATGGTTCTTTTGTAGATGAAGGCATGAGGTAAAAGCAGTGGTCCATTTTGAATAGAAAGAGATATTTATCCTCCCACATACCAGAATATTTTTCAATGATTCACAGGCATTTCTCTTTCTACATGGCATTGAAGCCAGCTACAGAGGAAATTATGGTTTGCTATCATCAGTGTTATCTTTAAGTAGCAGATATATCCTTTCCCTCTGCTTTAGTGTCAACTACAAAATAGTGTAACCGTTTCATCAGGCAGCTGAAAGTTCTGTATTCTCAGGGTGGCACAGCCTGCAGCCCAGCCAGGGAGCGGGGAGCTCACAGGTTTCCTTTCCAGTGCTGCAATTCACTTGCCTTCAGAATGGCTGGGTTTCCCTGTAGCTCAATCTTCTCTTTTTAAATTTAAAAAAAAAATATTTATTATAGTGACAGTGATGTTGTGAGAATTAACTAAACTTGACCTGAACCCATACTTCCATATTATTTCAAAACAAATGGGAAATCAGGTAAAGTTGGTGTGGGTAAGGAACACAATATAAAGCTTCTCCTACTTAACAAGCTTATCAGCAGCCCATGGGATACAAGCAAAACATGTTAATGGATTTGGGAGTGTTGGATAAGGCCCCTACAAGTGTTCTGTTGCTTAGGTTGTGAGGTTTTTTAATTTTCCACCCTACTGGGTTCCACAGAGGCAATATAGCATCTTTATGTACCGAGTCAGTAAAAGGTAGAACACAAGGTGAAGAAATGTTGCCTCCTCAAAACTCACTGTTATCCACTGGTTATCAAGTAATTCGTTTGCTGTGATTTGGTGAGCAGGACTGACTTTCAAAAGTCGTTGTAATACTTGTTTTGCTAGGGAAAAAACCCACAACTTGATACATCTCATTTCTGCTAACAACTCGACACATTTTCAACTGAGAGCTTTAATTCAGCAGAGAGTATTTTACTTACAATGCTATGAAATCAGTTCATGGTATCATTTATGTCAATTTATTTTTTAACATCAGTTTTGCTTTTCAGAAAATGCATACTATTTAAAAGCAAAAAAAGTAATTAAACTACCACATCCATGGAATTCATTGCAATACGGTCAGCATTTATTTTGTGAGAGTATTGTGTACTTACCAGCCTCGCTAACTGTTTCCCAGACCAGATTTTTAAAGCACAGGTCTCCCTTTCTTATTCGTTCGAAAAGCTTTTCTTCTGAGTTTGCTGTAAAAGGTGTAAGAAAATTAGGGTCAGTGAACGGATACCTACTATTTTTCACTGGTGAGGCAAAAACTATGTATTACAGGATCACTGTGAAATCAAAAAGTTCACAGGAGTGGGAAAGCTTCAGAAGAACTCTACAAAAGTGACTCAAGTTCTGAAAAGCGTGTCTCTTGGAGATTTAAAGGAAAAAGGTTATGAGGTTAAAAGGTGATTTAGTCTTGGTCACTAGGTATCCACATAAGGAAAAGATAATTGACATTATATGGATTTTTAAAGTAGCAGCCAAAGGTTTAACAAGATAGAACTGAAGTAGAAGCTAGAAAAAAATTAAACTGAAAAGATAGTATTTTGCTATACTCTCACTCACTCATCCAAATCACTGGGCTAACTGAAAGCTAACCTGTTGCCACCATGTATAGTATTTCCACCACAGAAATTTTGTTTACTGCAAACACTTTATACTTACGATTTCTTTTGATTTCATGTCAAACTAATATTTTCCATTAAACAATTCAATAATTCTGTCCTAGCAACCACTACATTTCAGTAATAAGAACCATCATTAATTCATGTCCCACTGTTTTTAGACTAGTGAGCTAAAACTCCACTGAGTTAATATCATAAGAACTCAAACAACAGCAAAACAGACCGTTCTCAATTTAGGTATTTAAGTCCCAATCAGCTGTCTTTCTGAAAAGCAGCTTTTGGATCAAACACAGATCATTGACTCAGCATAAGAATTACTAGATATGTTTTATTCTGTGGCCTTATTTTATGTAAGAAGTCAGTTTAACCATACAGAGTGGTTGCTTGTGTCCTTAAAGTCAAGTGTACTGCTGTTCAAAATGTGATAAACTCAGTTCCAAATTCTTACAATCTATGAAATATGTTCAATTCTCAGTCTAAGGCGCTATTCTTCATTGAATAACAGTAAATGAAAGTATAATTCACAGAAAAATACAGAAGTCTATAATATCCTTTTATTGCTACAAAAGATGTATTTTTCAGAACAAAAACATAAAGCAGAAAATTCTATGACAAAACAAAACGTTTTTATTTTTCACTTTTTGTTCCGGTATCAAGCTGTATCTCCTTTAGCTACATAGTGTGAACATTGCCTTATTTGACCTCATCTAAACTAAGGTGTCAGTAGAAACAGGATAATAAAAAAGCAAAGATACCAGAAATGTATACCTGTAAGCGTACTTATTAAGAGTACACAGGTTCATAAAAATATACCTTGGCTGTGCTCTTTC
>NW_009604739.1:36842-80278 GCF_000690535.1 Cariama cristata
TCCCTGTATCTATTTCTTGTTATTTTGAGTAAAATATTTGAGTAAATGTGGTATCTGAATGTCTGTAAATTCAATTTGCTCCTTCTGTATCATCTGCTTCCTTTATGCCACTTGTATTCTTAATGATGTGGTAACAATAAAAAAAGGTAATATATATGGAACTAAAACAAATGCATTCCTAAAAAAAAAAAAAAAAAAAAAAGTGTTACTATCAAACCCAGTCTTTAAACTTCCTTTGTATTTGGTTTCTGTGACTATCACTGTTTACCAACAGAAGTCTTAACTGGAAACATCAACTGTAAATGTTTATTAGAGAATATACTTTGAAAGTAAATATTGATCTCTGTCCTACTAATCACATAACAAATGAAAAACTATGTCATGTGATCTGTGTTTTCAATCAAAACTAATAAAGACAGATTAAATTTCTAATAGATTTTACATCATACTATTCATGCGCAACTGACATGCAAAAATTACATAGCAAATACTTTCAAGAAATTAATACACCTATTTGTGGCCATTTGAAACAAAAAAGAAGCTAACTTCATCAAATAAATTATTTGCATCAAATTATGTTTTTAGTTCTACTCCCAAAACACAGAAGTAGCTACTGAAAATGTAATTGTCGCATCCTAGTGAAGGATGCCTGTCACTTTACATCAAAGTAAAATACTCTGGAGCTTCATTCACATGGCTTTAATTTTTAATTTTAAGGTAAAACATACAATTAATATTTTAGTGCATTTTCCCCAAAACTTTTAATCTCAAAATGTCTTCAACAAAAATTACTGTTTTCTTTCATCCTCTGATTCTCTTTCCCCGTCGGGACTTAAATCCACACGGAGCTCAGTTTAAAGAACAGAAAATGTGAAGAATGCATTCATTTCAGGGCACGATACTGTAAGTATTGGGCAGTGACAATGCCCGTTATTCTGTTATGCACAGATAGGACTAAATTCTCTCCAGACTAAGGCAGTGACAGACAACAGATAACTTCAGCTAAAGAAATCAAGTTAAGTATGTGAAATGTATCAAATGGACCCTTGAAAATCTGTGAAGAAATTTACTCTGCCTTTAGAAAGGAGCAAAAAGTACCACATTTTCTTAATAGGTTTCTTATTGCTGCAATGCAGGAAGTAATTTATTCGACGTCCTAGAATTCTTTAGTTGCACAAAGGTTTTCGAGAACTATTGCAGGGGCCAGAGCCTCTGAGCACACTTGGAAGAATGAGCAAGAAGTCCCATAGCGTAGACCGCAGAGGAAAAAGCAGCTCCTGACGCTTTCCTATGAGAGAGCAGCCCACGGGCCGTACCCTCGACGTGCGACAGGCAGCAGGACTCTTGCTAGGCCACCCTTTCAATGTGCTGACATACTTTTGTATTTTAATGGATTTTCTTTTTGCTGGTTACTACTGTGTATGCTTCTATTAGTATATGTTAAAATAGGAATGAAATGGAAAGTATAAAGTACACCTCGGTTTAAATTACATATAAAAATCCATCACGCCGACATTGCCGCGTTACGCAGAGGCAACGCTGTGCATTAGCATTCATGAAAACAGAGTTCATGAGTCACCTCAGGGCTTATGCTCCCCGTGTAGGCAGAGACTGAGCCTGTTGTGGCAATAATACCCTTGGTACCAAGATGGAGCATGCCATCTGCACTGCAAAAAGAGCTCTGGCAGCTAGCAAATTACCGGGGAGGCATTAGCTGTAGCCTGGAAGGGTCAAAGTTGTGGTGGCAGCAATAATGGCTGTAACGGTACCTTTAAGCCCATTAGAGGAGCATAAGCTATTATTCAGGGTGGGAAGAAAAGTCATTTGCAAAACCAGAATTAAAATCAGAAGATGATCTTATGGCTTTTGTATTACAATTTTCAAATTAAGCAATAAAAAGGAGGGAGGCATTAGCTGTAGCCTGGAAGGGTCAAAGTTGTGGTGGCAGCAATAATGGCTGTAACGGTACCTTTAAGCCCATTAGAGGAGCATAAGCTATTATTCAGGGTGGGAAGAAAAGTCATTTGCAAAACCAGAATTAAAATCAGAAGATGATCTTATGGCTTTTGTATTACAATTTTCAAATTAAGCAATAAAAAGGAGTGTGAATTGTATTCTATTAATTCACACACGGTGTTTTCATTCTAGTGTAGTCAACACAACAAGGGGTGAATTAATGTTACTTTGTTCTGACACTGTTGTGATTACAAAATGCTAATTTAAAAAAATATTTATATTGCTAATTAAGGAAGAAGGTCAGACGTTCTAAGCTCCGGCTGCAATCAACACACTTCACTGCTCTGAATTTTACAAGTTCTGAGCTGTGAATTGTGCTGATTGCAGGCACTGCTCTGGATTCTTATTAGCCAGTCAAACCATTCAATTTCTACCAAGCATTTTATAATATATTCTATTGTATTATGTTCTGCAAATCTTACTACCCTGATGCAATCATTAATATCATGAAGTACAACAATAAAACTCATTCTGCATCAGCATAAAAAGTACACATGGATTTTAGAAATAAATAAAAAATAAAGGCAATAAAGCTATGAACACTTCATCATGCTCACATAAGAAAAAACGTGAGCTAATTGTATAGAAAAGAAACCAAGGAACCAAAACAAAGTGGAAAGAAAAACCAAACAAAGAAAATCCAGAAAAGAGGAAGTTATGAAACTGTGTGCCTGTGTCTGCATGCTCATATACAAAGTCTTAAGTTATAAAAGAACTCAGCTCTATGCAACAAAAGTAAAACAATCACAGAACAGAAATAATAAACAACAAATGAAAGGGCAAGTGGTAATGTTCTAAAACACTGGCATTAAAGCATCATCTGGGGGCAACCGAGAGAAGAAAAAGACTGAAAGTGGGGAAAAAAACGTGCAAGTACGTTATGAAAGAAAAAAAGTCCCTGCATACAACGTGACATTTTAGTTGCATCGTATGAATGGTAATTTATGTACTTGGCTACAATTTATTTTTAATTATTGGGGTACCTTTTTATATTATTTAGCTAGTATTGACAGAATAACATTTTTCAGAGAGGAATTATTATTTTGTAGCTAGGACAAAGGTTATAAATGATGAAAGACTTCAATGAAAATATTGTAATCTCGCAATGTACTCTTACAAATGTAAAATTTCATTTCTTCCTCTAGTAACAGCAGACTAATAAACTTTCAGAGCACACAGATAACCTGTACAGGGAGACCTAGCAGCCCTCGAACATCTCAGTTATAGAGTTACCACAGGCAGAGGTGGAGAGGAAAAGCCCTTACCCTGTTTGCATGGTTTGTGCAATCCATTTGAGGATTTGACCAATAATCTATAAATAATAACTTAGTTCTCAGATATAGATCCAGCCAACATATGAAAAAGAGAGGCCTAAACTCTCAGTTTAGTTTTATGGTGTTTCACTGCAACATTCTGTAAAATTCTGTTATTTCAGCATTATAAAGAGGTTCATCAATCAAATACTCATTTTTTAATACTGAACTGTATCTTTTACTTTATTTTGCCTAGAAATTTGTAATGTTTACATACAAGCAATTATAAGAGTTCAGTCTTTTGTGAAGGTTTAGCACACAGGTTTATTTCTTCTTTCAGTGCGGAATTGTAAGTACTTGTATTATAAATGGGTCCGTACCTTTTATATTACTTTTACAAGCTACTTACAGCATGTACATAATGACACCTGTGCTCCAAATGTCACGCTGTTGGCTGTAGTCATAGGCACTGGTAACTTCAGGGGCTGCCAACCAAGCAGAAAAAATAGTATTAATAATAGAAAAAAAAAAACTTTTAAATGCTTAAACACAAAGCATGAAGAATGTGCTGATGTGGTATAATTTATTCCCATATGTAAAGAGGAACCAACAGCAGATGTTTAAATGAATAATGTACAGACCTTAACAATTCATGCTGATGTGTCCTCACTTTTATCATTTAGCTGTTCAGGGGGTGGTGACATTGTGACATTAGCTGTGTGATTAAACTTAGTGTTCTTTTTCCCCACAATAAGTTATTAAAGCAGTAGTCATAACACACTGACTTAAAGTACTGCAAGACGCTATACGAACTTTTCTTTTTCTCTCAGATATAAGAGTAGTACATAAGAACACAGGGTTTTTGGAAAACTCAAGAGCCTCTGTTTGCACACATTAGCTTGAATACATCATATGATGAACAAAATCAATGCCAAAACACTCTAAAATAGAAATTTTCAAACTTATTTATTTATATCCTAGATTAAAAATTCACAAATTATAATCTATTCACTAATCACTTTATATTACTTCAGTCTCATGTCAGAAAGATGCTGCTTTGTGGCCATCTTAGTGATGTTTTATCTCCTATATCATGAGAGATGTGGTTGTGAGTTCACAGCAAGATTGGTTTTCACTTCCAGAGTCATTGGAGGTGACATACTTAGCCCCAGTAAGGAACAAAAGATAAATACTTTCATGCAGTAGAAGAGGAGATTGACAGAGACTATTTTATTCGGTGGTGTCCCACCAAATCAAAAAGCTTGTTTAACTGTCATCTCAGTTTTTTATTTTAGGTAGGTACCAGGCTTCAGGTATCTAATTATTATCTCAAGGAACTTAAAATGATTAAGTTAATTGTTTGATAATACCACAACTGGTAAAACAAGACTTGAAAGGAGATTCTTACCATTAATATTGCCAAACTGGCCAAAACCTACATTATCATCTCATGTTTAATAGGTCATTTTGAGAACATTTTAAACCAGCAGTAATTCATGCTACTAATATCCTGGGAAAACTTACAAACTTCTATAAGTTTATATCCTTATATACATATCCTACACATAATAAAATGACTGAATCAGGAAATTGCTATTATTTTTATAATCTTTTTTAATTAACAAACCAGTCTGGTTAAATCATGAATTTCCACAAGTCTCACACACAAGAAGGGAGCATACAAAAGATGGAAATAAGAACAAAAGGAAAACATAAGCATAGAGGGGCAAAATCAGAAAGGAAAAATGAGGAGCAATTAGCAAGGGACATAACTGAAAATGAAATCATCTATAAGTGTACGAGTAGTAGGAAGACATTGAATAAAGAGGCTGGTATTATACTCAACCAAGAATGCATTTGATAGATGATGCTCAGAAGGCAAATGTATTTAATGTCTTCTTACATCAATCTTAACCAAAATGTCAACTGCAAGCAGTGGATAGCACAATCAATATCAATGACAAAGGGGCAAGATCTCAGTTTTTTACAGAGAAGAAAAAGGTTAGCAAGTACTTAGGTTGGAAATTTTAAAATCAGCTGTAACTGATAAAATTCATTCTAGAGCACTTTAAAAACTGACAAGACTTTTCAGAACTATTAGTGTTTCAAGAACTATTAGTGGAAGGCAGGTAAAATACTTGAAAACTGAAAAAGGGAATCATGATATCTATCTGTAAGCGGGTGGAAAAGCTGACATCAAAGAATTAAAGATGTGTCCCATTAATTTTAATTCCCAGGAAAATACTGGAAATAATAAGCACCTAGAAGAAAACAAAGAGGTAAGTAACAGCCATTATGCACCTGTCATGAACAAATCTCCACGCGGCACAGGTTGACAGGCTTCAGGGTTAGAGCAGGAACACTAAATATCATAGATCTCTATTTAGTAAGGTTTTTGATACTGTTTCATGTAACTTTTTTCGTAATACTGTCTACATTAAAATATCACAGGAACAATGCACACATGCTTTTAAAAAAATACTTCTCAGAAAGTACTCGTAACTTGTTCATTGTCACAGTGGAAGTCTGCATCAAGGAACATTTTGTGGGTGTCTGTCCTAGGCATGATATCGTTATAATTGATGACCTGGATGATCCAAGAGAGAACACGCTTGTTAAATCTGAAGGGAACATCAAGCCAGGAATGACTGTAAGTGTATTGCAAGGCAAGCTCAGAGTGCAAACACAAGGAGAAGGGCTGGTCAGGCAGCAGCTCGAGGACTGTTGTGAATCACAAGCTGAACAGGAGGTAACAGTTCCAGTGATACTGGACCATGCCTCTGCGAGGCAGGATTAGCGCAAAACTGCCACTGGGGAGCAAAATCTTTTTGTGCACACCTGCCCTTTCCTAGAAGGCCACGGCCGACACTCCTCCCCTTGTCTGGGTTACAAGCCTATTTAAACACGCCAATGGCCTGATTCCCAGCCCTTTCCTCTTGTTCTTTTATGTGGACTCCAGAGTGCATAAATAAATGACAAAAGGACCATTCATCACCTGTGGTTTATATGCACGCCTACGGTCTGCAGTACGTACAAAACAGTCCTTCCACTCAGCCCAGCGCTGGTGAGGCTTCAGTTAGATAGGGTGCTTAGTTTTGGGTGCTCTCATTTTGACATAATAAATACCAAATGGAGCATGGCAAGTCAATCACAAAGATCAGAAACGCAGGACAGGGCTGAGAAAATTCACCCTGTTTAGGCTAAAGTACAAGAGCTGAGGGGAGAAGAATGATATCAGATTGCTTAAAATACTAAGGCGGCTACCTGTTCTTCATATCCATGATGGATAGGGTGAGAAATAATAGTCTGAAAATATGAAGCGCAGTTCCGCCCTTTTCCTTAGCCCTACACGTAGGCTCCCACCACCTCCCTTAAGTCAACTCTAGCAATTATGTGGCTGCAGGTGAGTTAACTGAGAATTTATAATGAAAAAAGTGATTAGATCATGGCCCGTAGGTATAAGTTTAAGCTGATTGTCAAACTGAAGGTTCAGGGCAGACAGGAGGAAAAATTTCTAGGAGGATAATGAAGCATCAGAATAGAGTGCCTGGGAAGATTACAGAGTCTCCATTACTGGAGGTCTTTAAGTACACTTTACACAAATATTCATCAGAAATTACTTCAGTATAGCTGCTTCTTTATTTGGACAGAGAAATAAATCAAATGACTTGAGGTCCCTTCCAGTGATGAGACTGTCATGATTAGTAAATCGGAAAGTAATTTCATCCCATGCAACCCCCTCACTTAAAGAAGTATTTAATAGTACTAGTATTTCATCAATCAAAATGTCAGAAGGACTAATTATCTTCCTCCAAAAAGGATTTCTGTTTTGCTTTAGTTTAAGCAAGCTGTAAAATGCATTGCTGGTATATACCATTGAGGAAAAGAACTTCACAGAATTAAAAAACTAATGCTATATTGGATAATGAAGTGACATATATTATAGCATGCAGAAATAAATCAGAAAGGGGTACAAATCTTTGTATTAGGAATGCAAAGCATTCATTGCCTAAATGGACAAAGAAAAAGCCCTGAAAAGGACATCATTTGGACAGGCTACGTCATAATTACCTGCTTGCATGTTTTTTTTCAATTCCATTCCAACATCAAATAATAATTGGTGTCATACACTCAGACAGACATATTATTTGGATGGAAATTTTCTAAGAAAAAAACGGTTTAGAATTTAATCCCATTGTTTAGCTAGAGATTCCTATAAGTTTCAGCAGCACATCAGAAGTTATAAAAATTAGCTTTACGTAACCGGAGAGAGGTACTGCGATTCACGTAGCACTGTTGGCTTTAAAAAGACCCAGCAACAGAGAAAAAGCTGGCCTTGTAACAATGGAATATGTTACTTGCACTGAACTTAACCTAACAGTAATATAAGGTAGACTGAGGCAGTCTGAAGACATTGTCATGTCGAATGGCAATGCAAAGTGACTGTCATCTGCATGGAGGGCATGATAAAGCTCATGAGAAAATAAGAAGAAATTAGTTTTGTATATCATCTAAGACATTGTAATGAGTACCTGATAGGCTAGGGGAGCAGAGAGAAAAAAAACCAACAGCAGAAAAGAAGTGCCTGACAATGAACAGCACAGCGTCATCAAGGAATATCATCAGACAAGAACCTGGATTCCTCTACAGCAACATCTAAGATGTGATCAAAATCTTCCCTAACTGCTACCTTCCTTTGTTGTAGTAGCCATAGAATTAATTTCATGCAGCCCATAGGTACTGATTATAAAGTGACTCCCTGCATGACACGGTGTGTCACTGCTTACACTCTGAATAGACAGAATCAGCTGGAACAGCCATTTGTCCTCACTGCAGGGACCTCCTTGCATGTCCCCTTCAGGCACTGGGCAGTGAGCGGAGTGAGAGCATCCCCTCAATCAGCTGGCCCAAGCGGTGACTGGCAGCAGCCCTCAGCTGGTGTGCAACAGTTGTACCTCTTTTCACATGAGTAGTTGAGGAGTATGGAGTTCTTCCGTCTCTCTTATGCAGAGGGGAGTTTGAAAAGAGTTAGTTACCTTGCATTAAAACCAGCTCTTTGAATCTCTGATTACCTCTGGCCACCAGTGGCACATTTGCAAAAACCACACACGCTTGATTTCAGATCCTTTGGTCAGTAATGTCTCCTGTCAACTTTGTCTAGGCTTTAAGTATCCATGAACCTTCCAAGGCAGGCTTAAAGGATGGCACAACCTCAAATACTATTCAAGTTCTTAACCAATTAAGAATTTCAGAGGTTTTGAACTTCCAGAATAGCTAGAGAAAGAAGGAACATGTGTAGGTGAACATACCCCAGAGTTGATTTAAAATAAATCATTGCTTATTTTTTTCAGAGCTCCATTTATTTCCACTCCAATCAAAAGTAGAGTCAGACAATAAAGCCCATGACTATCAAAAGAAACCTTACCAAAAAAGCACTGCTCATCAGCTGTCCCTGGAAAAGGGGTATAAAGAACCTATGCAGCTGTTCTGCTTACCTACCAGAAATATACATCTCAAAAGACCTATGAAGGTTGACTGAATAACAGCACAATGAAATACAATTATTTCCAAGACATCTTAGGTCATCCTTAATGTTGTTTGATAGAGGTAGCATCCGAATTAAAATGGGAATTCCCTACCCTTTAAACAAAAGCTACAAATAGCTGAAGAGATGACATTTTTCTGTAGGATAAAATCTGAGCTTGCACGGCAAGCCGCAATTCCACGCCAGCATGCACCTGTGCCACGTACTACTGTATCATACGGAAGAATCTCTGTTCTTTCACCAGGAGGAATCTGTGTCTGGATTTCTCCCATAATTCTCCCTGCATGTCCTGCTCAAAACCTGAAAATTATAAAGATTCAGGAAGACTACTTCTCACAGCCAAAACCAGGAGGGTGCAAACCTTAGCCTCACATTTAACATCAGCTGCCTCAAGCCTGAAAACTCTGAAGCAGGTAAATGCTGCTCTTAGCTGTTTATCTATTTCATACTGTGTAATGGACCTCCCCTTTCCTGTAGTGGCTTTTATTGCCACTAGCCGTACCAGCTTTGGGCTTTGCTTCCTTGCTTTCTACTTCTTCCACTGAAGTTATTCAGGAGTTATTCTCCTCTAAAATGAGGAGAACAAGGAAAATGGGGAAAGATCTGTTCTTATTCACAGGATAGAGGTCAGGAAAAATGCTTGCACCTTGAAGGAGAGATGAGAAAGTGTGATAGATGCTGTTCCAAACAGATACCTAAAGCAAGGTCGTGCAAAAAGAATAGCTGGCCACGATGGTTTCTACTGATGGAATCGGTGAACTGACTACAAGGATGGAAAACTTGTTGACAAACCGGAAGATTTATATCAATGTCTTACCTAGTTCTAACATTTGCAGGAAGAAAGGTACAAACTCCCCTAAACTGAAGGATATAGGGAAATCCAAAATCATGCTTCTTAAAATGAGGATAATATTATATAAAAATACACAGGCTCTAAGAAACATAGCAAACAGAGTTCTGCACCCTGGATTTCTCCTACCATAAATTACTGAGTTCTCCACACTCTTCACTGTCTGGAACACTTCTCAACATGGAGTTATCTACCCTAGATAGTACATTCATGATCCAATAATTCAGTTCTACAAGGTTATTTTAGAAGATGCCTACATTTTCACTGTAACTACTACTAAACCAGCAAATCAGCAAGGATAATTAGCATATAATTTATTAAGCATCAAAGAGTATTTTTTTCAATAAAAAGAAGATGTAAGCATATGGCACATTGTGTTTAGGTAGTAAATATTTATTAATATCAAAAGAATCCTGTAATATATTTGTATTTCAATCAAGGCGCAGTCTAAATAGGTTTTTTTCCTAAATTACTAACAGATTTACATTAAATTGACTATATTCCTAATTTAAAAATTAATTACATCTCACAGCACCTGCTGGCTTCCTGTAACTAATGACTTGGGACTATGCTAATGTAGATCTAGATGAACAAGGTATGGTTACTTTAAGGAATTTCTTTTTTTTAATTGACCTAGAAATATACTTATCATTTTAAAAAAAAAAAAAAAAAAAAAAAAAAAGCCTTTTTCAGCAGCGGCACTTAGCTTCCAAAATGATTTTTTTTTCCCCTAATAACACCATTTAGTAGCTCGTTTCAAAAGCTGCTAATAGGTATCAAAGTCAGGTGTCCCAGTAATGCCTGGATATTAAAACCAGTTCTTGAAGTAGAACTGCTACAATTGTCATCTTACCTTTATGTTTAATTTCATTTCATTTGCTTCATCGATGTCACCGCTTTTAACTAAAATGTTTTCCTGTTTTAGATCTCTGTGAACAATAGCTGCCAGGAGAGTGTAAGAAATAAAATGTTACCAGTTGCAGTAAAGATATTCTGACAGAAATGCTTTAAACTCTTTTGATTGAGTAATTTCTTTGAGCATTTTACTCTGAACTACTGGAGCCCTAACCAAAAGGATCTTTCCCATTTCATCCAGGGAGTCATATAAGTATTTCAAATTTTCAAATCTCATTCCTCCCCACAATCCTGTAATAAAGGGAAAAGTTCATATTGGTTCAGTCTTTAATATCAGTAGATCACCTGACCTCATCTAACAACAACGTAGGTTTATATTGTAAATTATCAAATTTGCACGTTTTCATACCTGCAGTTCATTTTCATCAGTAGAAGCCCTTTTAATGAGTACACAGAAGAAACAAGACTCTAAACAAGGCACCATTCCATAACCCCATATATCTCTCTTAAAAAAAAAAAAAAAAAAAAGGTAAAAGAAGGATTCTTAGAGGTAGTATGCTGTAACAGAGACATTAATCATTTCTGTGTAAAAAACTCCAGAATTATTCACCATCCTACACTATGTACCAATTCTAAATTTTTGGCTGGATAGGTTAACTCTGTTGTGGGCTGTGCAGAATTGTAATGCTTCAGTGTGGCGGGTGAAAATGCTGGTGTTTACTGAACCCTAAATGCAGCACATCCTGTTAAGAAGTATCGGAAACAATCCACTTCTGCTTTTTTGCCTCCTGTAATAGACTATACACTTAATAACTAAACTAAGTTAATGTTATAATGCAAAGCAGTTGCAAGTTAGAAAATAATAATACATGTTATTATCATAGCTGGTACATAAAGAGAAATAAAAGGAAAATGGTAGCAGTTATTGCATCTGTAAGAAAAATAAAGTTCTAAAAAAGCATTCATGTAGTTTATTTTACTTTTTCTTTACTGGACTATTTTTATCCTATGAAATAAATAATAGATAAGAATAGCAATCAGTAACTGTTGTTAAATGTATGAACACTCAAAATCAATGAACACATGGGAGAGACAGAGGAACTTAATTACCGTTTCTGTGAAGATACGCTATTGCTGAAGCAAGACTGTGAATGATGTGCCTTGTCTCATTTTCTGTAAAATGTCCTTTACTACAAAGAATTTTTTTTAAGTTCTTCATCCTCACACAGCTCCATTACAAGATACATCTAATACTAATAAAGAGAGAATGTTACAAATTTGTTATTTCTGAGTTTAGTTTCTTTTAATGCAATAACAATACATGTAATTAATAGCAGTGCTTCATCTGCAGTGATGACCTAGAACCCCAAGACACTTAGTATTTTATGAACAGAAGGCAAAAGACAATTGACCCGCCACAAATATTGCCAGTGTTTAGTGCAACAAACTCTCAAGCTTTCAAAACATATACATTTAAGAAATGTATAAAAATACAATGATTTCAAAACAAGGACTAAGTATGGATTTAGCTTAAAGCCCCTTCCATTCAGTGCATTATCAATGGCTTTTACAGAAAGCCTAAGTACCAACAATTGAAAAAAAATATAAAATGCAACTTTTCACTAACTAGGAATGAAAACTATAATACGTTACTCAAATGGGACTTCTGAGCAGTTCAATATCCCAAGAAAAAAAAAAACTATGCTTACAGCAAATACTATTTTACATGTGTTACTGCTATATTTATAATATGATGCTGTCATTATAAAGTCCTGAGATCTTTTCTGTTCAGCTCAGCAATAACACCTTTCCAACAAATAATACAGTCAGTTAAAGACAGAGTAGCATCCTGTAACCTCAAAAAAAAAGATTTCCACCATTCTTTGGCTTTATAACAACTTCTGAAACAACAGACATCCATAAAAAATGGAAAGAATGCTTATGGGCTGATGTTTCCCCTTGTTAGAAATGCTCTGGACACACAAGAGGACCACTTTTCTTACAGAGCACTACAGCAAACAAGCAGAGGAAAGGAACAACCCTGTAATTTTCATGGTGACTGTATTTAATTATTGTTGTAATAGTCCTGAAGGGGGGGGGGGCAGGGAATAAAGGATATGAGAATTGGAAGAAGAAATTAAAACCTAGGCTGTAGTAACTGTGTCTCTGCCTACCAGAGATCAGCAAACAAAGCAGGCTTAGTCAGGTGTTTCCCTTGACATAAACCGGTTTTGTCCTCTGTTGAACTGCTAGTTTATATTTCTGGCAACAGTGGCTTAGTAGGAATTTAGAGGAAAATAAAATACAAATATTTCTACAAGGTTTTGGCCGAGACCTGTAAGATTTGTGTCAAATGGCAAAATTGTAAATAAGATATATGATGAGTTACCATGGAACAGAGATGGTTCTGTTCTTTGTTTTTTCAGTGTCCCGACACTAGTGTGGCAATTAATGAACTCTTAACTTTGGTATCTCAGACATCTCTAAATGTGTTATATGATCATGGTTCACTTTCTTTAAGATGCTCACCTCCTGCTCAAGTAGCTTCATGGCAGAACTTTTATCCTTAGTTATTAATGGGCAATACTTTTTACAAACATCACAGTATTATTTTTTTCAACAACAGCGATTTATTTTTAAAAAAGCTATAGAATGTATTAAAGAAATGAACAGGTCTTACATTCAGAAATATGACTACCAAGTAAATCCTAGTGTATTTCAGGATTGCTTCCATTGAGCTAATAAATTTGGCCTGTAACATCTTACAGTTTTAAATACACAATTCCATGAAATGTCCTGTAAGTCTTCAAGTTTGAGCAGTATGAAAATGGTTGTGATTTTATGCCACTGTTTTCACACTATTCAAACAAACCATGTACTTATGAAACAAAAATAAGAGAGACTTTACTTAAATAGAATAGGTGATGTTTAATAAGCATCTAAAATGAACACAAAATAAAGATGTTGGGGCAATGGAGTTAATCAAAGTGTAATTATTCACATTGGATGCTGGAAAGCTCAGTGGAGTTAATACCCATGGTCTCACAAATATATGAACAAGATGAAATGAGCAAAACATTATTTTACAGAGCACCAAGCATCCCAGTACCCACCAATAACATGATGGGGTTTGGTGTGGTATCAATGAGATGAAACAATTCAATTTATCCTACATGAGGGTATCCCATTTAAACATAATCATACCAAGTATCACCACAGCTGTCGTGTGCTAACATGACAAAAGTGCAGTATTTTTCTAAATTGCTAAATAAATCAAAATTGGCAATAACTTATTATTGCCAATTTAACAGTTTGAAAAGTTTAGATTATCAAGAGGAACAAAATACTGTATGTGAATTCTCACCTGGTAAGCTGCAAGTTTCAGGATTCATCATGCAGCCACAAAAATTTAGGCATAAAGTTGTACCACTATATTCTTACTGACTTGTGAATGTAACACTTTGTGTTCCTAATTTATACCTTACTTCATTTTTGAAAATTAAAATAAATTCTTAAAAATGAAACACCTTTCAATTGCATATATTCTTTTATCAGATTTGGTTAGTTTGAAGTCTAATATGCAAACACCTTTTCAATTATTCTTTCATGAAGGAATGAGAACCCTAAATTACACGGTTAGACAATAGAGTCTGACTTTTAAAAACTTATGCTGCTTCTAGTTTCTGCTACAGGGACAATGACTAAGACACAAAGTAATGCCTGAAAAATGAGAATAAACATCTATATAGCTGAAAAGATAAATTCTGGATCGAATATGACATCTTGGTGCTCAAACAGAGATTGGAAAAAAGAATCATCAGATCATAAGAAAGCTAAGAATATTTTAAAGAAAATCACCTATTTACATGATATTTACCTTTTTCCTGTTAACTATTTTGATGCCTCATTTTTTGCTGGTAGTCCTATGTTTTACTTCAATTATCACCCCAAAGCTGCCTTGTCCTAGTTTCGTTCCAAAAGGATAGATTTCATAAAGAAACAGATAATCATAAAAAAAAAACCTGCAGCTTTAAAAGTTTTAACAAAATATCTTTATTACCCATGAATTTAAAGTAAACTAAACTTTGCAACCAAATGTTTAAAAGATGTTTTTATATAATAAATATATATCAGAGAAGCAAACTAATTTTTCAACAAAAATATTTAGAGATTTTTCTACTGAATATGTTTCAGTCTTCATGCATGCTTACCGTAAGTTTTAAGACCAGCAACTTGTAGAGTCCAGTATGAGTTTTCTACTTCATTTTGCAAAGTACCATGAGCTATCACCATACTAACCATCATCCCAGAGGAGTAACAGGTAAGGTGCAGTTTTGTAATACTAAGAAGAGTGTGGTCAGTGTACAAAGAAACTGCTAGCATAGTTTTGACCTAGAACAGCGACATGAGTACAAACTATAGAAACAAAGTACTAATAAATTCTAATTTGCAATAAGATTAAAGATAAGATTAAAGTTCAGAAATTTGGTTATCTGTGCAAATGCCTGTACATGGACCACGTTGACCACAATTCAGCGCCCACAGCAAACACTCTGTGACTCTGCCACTGGTACCCAGACCCCTCCCAGGGTTAGGTTCAACCCCTTACTCCACCACCTAACCCATCTCAGTCAGCTCACTCATCTCAATGATCTCACCCCACCACCCATCATTGCCTGGAATTCCATCATGGCTATCTAGGAATTCCTCTCTTTATTTTCCATGAAATTCCTACATGCTTTCTGGAAAATTTCCCTTCTGCTTTCTAGGTGTGCCCATCCCCACCCCAAAATGTGCTTTGTAGGAATTTACCTCATTCTAGGAATGCACTCCACTGCTTTCCAGGAATATCCCTCTGCTTTCTAGGCATTAACCTTCAGCTTTCTCAGAAATTTTCTACATGCCTATGACTTTGCATGGGATTTCTGTGAATTTCCACTTTGCTTTATAAGATTTGGTCATGTGCTTTCTGGGAATTCCCAGCTTTCTAGGAACTTCAAGTGTCCTTTTAAAGTATCCCCTTTGGCTTTATGAATTCTCTGAGTGTTCTCTACCTTTTCAGGTGTTCTCCCCACACGCCCCACCCTGCTCTCCTCCTTTTTCTAATTTCCACTTTCTAGGATTCACCCTGTGCTTTCCAGGAATAGCCTCTCCACTTTCTAGGCATTCCCACTTTCCTGTTCAGGAAATCTCCCCATTGCTCTGCAGGTATTTCCCCCCCATATGCTTTCTAGCAAATCCCCCTTCTGCTTTCTAGGAATTCTGTTCCTACTTTCCAGGAATTTACCTTGTGCTTCCCAGGAAATTCCCCTGCAGCTTCCCAGTTTCCCACCTGCTATCCATGAATTCCCACCACCCAAATGCTTCCTAATAACTCCCCCCTCTGATTTCTATGCATTCCCCTACTGATTTCCAGGAATTTCCCATATGCTTTCTAGTAAACACCTCTTGGCTGTGTAGACCTCCCTCTGCTTTCTAGGAAATTTTCCATTCAGTTATTTCCAGGAGTTTTCCATGTGCTTCCTAAGAAATCCCACCTCTACTTTGTAGGAACCCTTCCCACTGCTCTCCAGAAACTAACCTCATGCTTTCCAGGAAATGCCCTCCATCTTCTAGGAAATTTCTCTTCTGCTTTCCAGGAATTTACCTTGCACTTTCTAGGTAACTTTCAACATGCTTTCTAGGAAGTGTCCCCATTGTTTCGTAGGAATTTTCCCCTGTATTTTTCAGATATTTACCTTGGGTATCCAAAACTATGTTGGTTCCAAAATATGTTGCTGAGTAGGACACGTAGGACACTTTGTCTTTGCCAGAGGTGCTACAAAGGTTGTGAAGGGAACAGGAGGGGGAAGCAAATTCTTAAGTTGCAGCAGCTGGTGGAATCATCTGCAGAGGATGGAAATCAAACAAGAGAAATGCTTGGCTTGCCTCATCCACTCTCGAACAAACACCCACTGTCTTCTCTGGTCAGCCTGGGACAATGATGACCCTGCTAGCAGTTCAGCTACCGAGGCAGTGGGTGGCTAGTCACTGTATAAATGCTAGTGGTAAATAAAACAACAACAAAAAAACCCACCTTCCATGATGCCTATGGCTTGGGAATTGGAAAAACTGTCTGTAATTGAGAATTTACATATTAAAACCCATTCTTAATAAAGTGGCAGTCCCTGAATGTAATACTGATAAAAACAAGCGTGTTTCCTATAAAAAGAGTATCATTTAATCAAACTTTCTCACGCATTTTCATAAAACTCCTGTGAGATCTAAAAGTGGATACTGTTTAGATGCCAGCAACCAAATAGCCAAGTAGGGAGCTACGACATGTTCAACTGCTGGGGTGATCAGGGTGACTGTCCAATATAATCTGATAATGCTCTTGCAGCAGGGAAAAACATCTAAGGCTGCACATTTCTAACTCCCTTGTTGAGACTTTGTGTGTCCTCCTACTAACCACATTTTCCATGTAATTCACAAAAGCAAATAATTGGTTGTATATTCAGATATGACTAGTTTAGGATGATAGTTACTTTCTACCCATGTATATGGATATAAAGAATTGTATATGTAGAAATGCTGCTTGAAAGGGGACCCATTTATGTTAATATCCAAAATGATGGATTTTATTCTGAAATTTCAGTTTCAATGCTTTTTTCAATTTTATTTTCAGACGTACATATAATACAAACTCCTCCAACAAAAGCTTTTAAAGTTTTCAACTGAACAATTTTAAAGCCTACAATATTAAAGGAGGGATTATGATACAAGATAAATATATCTCCATCAGTGTGTTAACCACTGCAGGAATGATAAGAAAAGAGACTCTCTACGTCAATAGCAATGAACTACAGGGAAATTGAAGACAATCAACTTCAAATCCAACTTCTGTCTCAGTTTTTTCACCTATTATCATTAGTATAGTATTACCACTTACACAGTGTTATATGGCAGAAGCGTACCATACTTGAAAGACATCAGGGGTACAAGCGAGTGGTAGGAAAAACAGAAAATTGCCCACCACATGCAAACTGTGACTCCTAAAACATCAAAATATGATGAACATGCAAATGTCATTAACTTCAACTGCATGTGTGCATTCCCAGTATTTCTGTCAAGTTAGTTGTACTTAGAATACTATTTAACAGAGCTGTAAAGCATGTCACCTCAGAGGTCAATTCCTTGGGGACTGAGTCAACAAATAATCCAAATTCAGAAAAGACTGAGCATGTATTCGCTAACCACAGGATGGATTAACTAATTGGGTATCACCTGATTATTGCTGATATGGGTTTAATACAGTTTTACTTACTTCTTTACCTTTATTAAAAAAACAGTTACCCAGACATAAATCCTTAGACTAATTTACAATTTTAAAGCCTATAAACATAATCTAACATTTGTTAGGCTACTCGTAGGACTAATGACCCCTTTAAAGCATTTGTTTGTTCATCAGTTCATACATAGGTAAGAAAATATATCTACTGGGTGTGCAGACAAACTCTGTATGAACTGACTCAATCTTAAATATTATGTAATTCATCTCATTTATTATATTACCTTGAGATAAAATAATAATGCTAAATGTCTCTAAAAAAATAAACGGTTTTTTAAAGTTCACTATTTTAAGTTAATTTGTTCAACCTGTCTTCCAATGACTGGATTCTTTTAAGCACTGAAAAACTTCTGCTGTGGAATTCCTGTCATGTCTATTTGGTGTAACATTGGTGTTTTCATTAATTTCTTGGAAACTAGCACTTTCTATGACTATTGAAAGTAATGTGAAGTTGTCATTAGGTGCAAGCATTCAAAAACATTTTCTGTGGAAGAGATTTTACTCCATTATGTGATACTTTAAATAATTAATTGGGAAATATAATCCTTGATTTACTTCAGAGAAATGAGCACTAGTAATCGTAGAATATCAAGAAATAACTACACTTGAAAACTTACCTCAAAATACATAGCAAAGAAAGATAGAACCAATTCCAGTGTGCTTACCTCCTCTACGCATGCTGGATCCTTCAAAAAGTGAGGCTGTTTGCTACCCTCTCTGTCACTGGCTGCTTGGCGGGATGCCTCTGCTAACAACCTCCAAAACATGTGGTCTTTGATGCAATGGGGGCAAAAAAAATACAACATTGCTTGGTTCAAATGAGGCTGAGCACGTCGTACATTTTACTGTCTTCCCTTCACTGCTTTCAGTCACCTGTTCAGTCTTATATAGGCTGACAGGAACGTGGTCACTGCTTGAAGAAATAGAATAAAACCTGAGAGATGAGGGGGCTGGTGGAACACAAAGCCTTCTATTCTAACTACAGCTGTCTGCCGCACTGAGGAGGAAGTCGATTGGCGTAACACAGCATACAGGTTTGAACAGCAGATCTGCAAAACCAAGAAAACATAGTCAAAAATCATACTTCAGCTTGTCTATCTACAGAATGCTGATTGCATTCAGATATGGAAAAAAACCCCAACATTTTTTCCACCAGACAGTACAAAACTGTAATAGTTTTTTCCTTCAAAGCGAATGGTATATAACACATTTTTAGAGGATTTCAAAATACTTCATTAAACCTGGGAAGCTGTTGATCTGGAGCATCAAATACAACTGAACTTTTGCTTCTAACTGGCACCACGTGAGGACATACTTCAGCAGTACTGCCAAGAGATTGATAATGAAAGCAAGTATTTCTGGGTACTCTTGTAATTCCTCTGGAGTGCTGCTGATCTGCACACGATTCTTCAAAGTCTATTTTTCCTCAAAAAAGAAGCTGGGCAAAAAGGCTCAGGGGGAGTTAAAATGCACTAAAGAAGGTGTGCTTATCTAAACATTTCGAGGCAAGAAGGCTAGGGTTCAGTTCCTCTGCAGTGCCGAACTGAGAAGAGGCCATACCCGAAAGCATTAGGGGATAAACTAGGGAACTATTAACTACCTTTAACTCTTGGAAAACCATCAAGTTGAAGATACCCAAGCTATTCTGACACTCCCGATGGCTAGTGGGAGTGAGGCACTGACAACTACCTTTAGCTGCCCATACTGGCTCACCTCCTGCAGGACAGGGACCGCAGTGCCTGCACCTGTGGCCATCCCGCACCCCGCACCGACTCCCCACGCTGAAGCAGCTGCTGCCCTGCCCAGCTGTGAAAGGCAACATCTCTCCTCTCAGGCAATTCGGGGGTTCAGTCTATGGAGACTACAATGCTGATGGCATTTCAGAGACCAAAAGGAGCTAAAAAGAAGGATCCAAATTTCAAGAAAATGGAAAACCTTGGCTTAAGTTGAGAATGTAGAACCTGCATTTCTGCAGAAAACAAGGACCAAATTTTCAGCAATCACTCTGCAAAATCTCCTGTGCCCCAGTACCTCTGATGGACCTCAGAGATAAACTCAGATGTCATTCGAATATCCTTAAGCCCTTTGATTCCTCCCTATCCACTCACTTCTCAGATCTAGGACATTTCCTTTTGAATGACAGATGGCTTATTAGAAAACAATAGTACAAAATCCTTACATGCAGGCAAAAACTTAAGAGAATGGTCTTTTCTGATATAGTGCTTTTATAATGAGAGATAACTTCTAATCTCACTTGATAGCCTACATTCTGCAATTTACATGGAATGTGATTAATACCCTATTTCCATATTTAAGTCTCTGACAATATTAGTACTTTTATTCCTACCATCTAAGAAATTTTTAACTGTAATTTGATAAAACTATTACAATCTTTGATCCTCTGAAACTTACCAGGAAAAAATGTGATAACTAGCACAAGGAAGAGATAAGCTTAATGATACGCAGAAATATTTTTGTACTTTTGAAGCGATTCTGAAAATATATTAAAAAAAGGCTAAAATCCTGATTTTGTTTTACATTTTGCTTCTGGACAAAATTTTTACATTAAAAAATTCTGAACTGAGCAAAGTCTTCTGTTGACAAATCAATAAACTGAAGGATATATTTTTTTAACATTATCAGTAAGAATATGCAAAAAAAAAGGTGGGATTACTTTTCCAGAAGACCTTTGTGAACCCTTCATCTAGCCACAAGAAAGTACTGCTAGTTCAAAATAAATAAACAAATAAATAAATAAAGGGAGTGGCCTACAGCTGCTTTAAATCAAAGTGCCAATAGAAAAAAAGAAAAAAAAAAGTGATTCGACATTAGCTTTTGCTTAGGACTTCCTATTCTGGATACTTTAATCACGCTATGAGAGTCATGTGGCCTTTCTCAGACCCTTATGGGTGTCAGTAGCATATGACAAGGCATCAGGCAAAGCCTACCACAACATCTCTGTGCGCCTAACAGGTTTTATTAATCACTTAAACTAGAACCTATAACAACAGACTTGATTAACCACTTAAAGAATGAACAGATAGCATGGCAGACAGCCCTAAGGATAGATAAAAATGGGAGCGGCTGAGAGGAATCCAGCGTACAGCAAGAAGAGAGAGAACTCTGGAATACACAGTACAATTGATAGATATCCTTTGGTAACAAATATCCAAAATCTCAAATGCTCCAGCAGTGAATTATCTGCCTTAACCACTCTAGGTAACTATGACAAATGCACATTTTATACAATTAAAAGCTGTACAGGAGAGGCAGGTGAATATTTGCTTTCTTTTTAATAAACAGGGACAATATAATATGCATGTGATACAAACGGGGAAATAGCAGAGGAGGAAATGTTACAGGACAGCTTTAGGCACCTAGAAACACTTCCCTGTCATATTTGCAGTTTGCTTTCCTTTCCATTGTGAATTAACAATGTGATCAAAAAGCAATTTGAAGTTATTTTTTCTTCCCAATCCAAAAGTATTTTTAGGTGCTTTTGATCAAAGTTAAAATGGTGAGGGATCCAAAGGGAATGTGAGCTCACATCAATATATTCAGTTGTTGCTGGTCAAGGCAGATACACTAATAGGCACGGTGTCCGTTGTGAGTAAAGAATGGTCACACACTAGGAATTCCCACTTTCAGCTTTCTGATGTTAAGATAATATCACAATTAATGTTGTAAAATATTAATACGTAAAAAATAAATTTGTACAGAAAGACAAGTACTGCAAGAGTTATGAATTAATACTGCGGCCTCCTCCTGCAATTTCGCTTATAAAAGAGGAACACCTAGAACACACAAAAGCAGGGCCAGGACCTCACTGCAGCCAGCAATGTGTGCATACAAAAGCAAGACGACGGTCTCTGCCTGCACATAGCTTACTACAAACTGCTCTAATAAAGCAGTGAATATCTTTTCATGCTATGTAGGTTTTCCCAAAATCTGACAGTGCACCATTCTTTAGCAAGAAAGGCTAGAACTAATCCTACCCTCTTGCAAAAAGTAAAGGCTCGACACAAAAGGCTTCAAATATAAACTATTAAAATAGTTGATCCCATTAGTTAATAAATTAATACATAATGATTCATAAGAAGTATGTTTTTACCTTCAGTTTAAATGAAAAGAATGTAATTCCCAGAAAGGGATAGGTGAGTTCCAAGAAAGCCTGTGATAAATTCCTAGAAAGAAGAGGAATGATTCCTCAAAAACTTGTGGAAAATTTCTACAAAACACATAGAAAATGTCTTAGAAAGAAGAGGGGAAAATCCTTGAATTTACAGGAGAAAGTATCTGGACAGCATAGAGAAAATTCCTAGAAGACAGAGGGGAATTCCTAGAAAGCACAAGGAAAATTTTCTAAAACACACACGGTAAATTCCTACAAAGGACAGAGAGAAAAATCTACAAAGCCCCTGGACAATGCCCACCTGGAGAGGAGATTTCTCAGAAAAGGCAAAGAAAATTCCCAAAACACAGGAGGTAAAATTCCTAGGAAGCAGACAGGGAGAATTCCTGGAAAGCAAAGGGAAATTCCTGGAAATAAAAGAAGGAATTTATAGAAGGCACATTGACAATTCCTGGAAATTGGGGGGAAATTACTGGGCAGCATAGGGAAAAATCCTAGAAAGCAGGTGGGGAAATAATCCTGGAAAGTGATGAGGAACTACTATACCTAGAAAGCAGAAGGTGGCATTTCCTAGAAAGTACAGTGTCCCTGCCTGGAAAGCTGAGGGGTGGCTTCCTAGAAAGCAAGCCAGGAGCTCCTAGAAAGCACATGGAGGCTTTCCTAGAGACTCACAGTCAGGGCTTTCCTACACAACACTACAGTCTAACTTGAACAACTGCGTCAGTTTTTGTCTGTACAGAGACTAGCAGTGCAAGGATACATTATCACCTGTTCCCTCAGTGACAAAATAAAAAAAATAACTTGGCAGTGCAAACAAAGATAAAGCCATTGTTTAGGTCAAACACTTCTAGAGACTTTCTCTTCTAGACCTATCTGTTTGTTTTCTTCTGCAGCCACTAAGGGTCAGATACACAAAGGAGAGGCAGGAGGTAGAGGTGACTTTTCCTACTGCATGTCACAGACGCTCCAAGTCTGAACACACCTAAAATTCTGCTTTCACACGTGTCCCCAACTGCCCCACTTGTGCCAGGAGAAAAACAGCTCAGAAGTTTTCTGGCTTCTCAATCCAAACTGGTTTTCCAGTGCAGCCTGCCCTGGTGGCTGCTCGGCTATGGACACTCGGAGAGCACCTTCACCCTTGGGAGCCCCAGCAGCAGGGTGCTGCGCCCTGCACAGCCGTGCAGGCAGGCCACGGGGGACACAAGCCCCCCTATCTCTGACAGGCCCAAGTGCACATCTGGCACTCTCCCTGAAGTGTATACATTTTAGGGTCATCAGGGATCAGGATAGACTCCACCAGCTCTTCTATTGTGACCGTATGGAGTGTGCACTATGCCTCCTCATTTGGTCGTGTGTTAAAGGGAGGTGAAGATCTCCTCAGTTCTTTGAGGGGAATGGTTCAGGGCTGTCCTGCAGCTGAAGCCCTGGGAACAAAAAGGACCAAAGACACATCCCTTCTGCAGAACAAACACTACTCTAAGGCAGACATGTCTCCCCATGCACAACAAACTGAGATCTTAAGCTCTCCTCTATAACTTAAACATCTAGAAGTACTGTGATGTAGCCCTGACCATGAACATACTTCAAATATTTTGTTGATTTAACTCTAAAAATTGCAGTGTTTCAGGGCTTTATAAATACTTATAGATAATTATTTCCCCATATCCGTACCTTAGTCAAATGTAGGACAGATGTTCAATTAAACCATATAACCATGTTACAATAAACAGGTAACTTTTGGTATAAAAATACAGCCCATACTCACTTTTTTCATACTCCTCCTTTCTTTTCCTGTTGGTTTTGTTTAATATTTCTGTATTATCCCTAAATTACACTGAGGATACATAAAAGATACAGTGGATGAATTTTTTTTAACAGAGATAATTTTTCAGCCTGGAGAAGAGGAGGCTGAGGGGAGACCTTATGGCCCTCTACAACTACCTGAAAGGAGGTTGTAGCGAGGCGGGGGTCGGTCTCTTCTCCCCGCTAACTAGAGACAGGACAAGAGGAAACGGTCTTAAGTTGCGCCAGGGGAGGTTCAGGCTGAACATTAGAAAGAAATTCTTCACTGTTAGAGTTGTTAGGCATTGGAACGGGCTCCCCAGGGAGGTGGTGGAGTCACCAACCCTGGAGGTGTTCAAAAAACGTTTAGATGTGGCGCTTCAAGACATGGTTTAGTATGTTTAGCGGGCATGGTGGCATTGGGTATATGGTTGGACTTGATGATCTTTAAGGTCTCTTCCAACCATAACAATTCTATGATTCTATGATTCTATAATAACAGAAACTGGTTATTACTTAATTACTAGTTACAAGTAGCAGTCAGTAGTTATTAACATAGATATCTCTGACCTTCATTGATTAGCATCTTTTAGTCAAAATTTTATAATACTGAAATCGGAGATTTTCAGAACCACAAGTAACAAACAGCCACAGGATTCCCATTAATTTTCATTCCTCAGTAAAATAAGGGAAGAAAAAAGCACATTAGGCTCAGCATCAAATTAACTGGTTTTATCACATTACAAAAAACCCCAAAGACTACTGAAAAGTCTGCTGTGGAGAGATTTTTAGATTTACAAATCTAAAAAGCAAGCTTCCAGCATTAAGAAAACGTCTTCACTAAATAAGAAACATTCAAGTCTGTTTCACTGAAGACATCTGTGCTATAAAATCTGCTGTGAACAAGCTACATTTTGATTCTGTACAAGCCTAACGCCTTAGTCCCTGCTATGGAGACAGATCTCCCATTGAGAGTATCAGAGGTAGAAAAAAATCGACTGCAGGATTAGATCCCACATTTCAATAGTTTTTATTTATGACCACTTACCAAAAAGTGTTCTAGAACATCTTCTATTACCCCATCCATCCACAGACACTCAAATGTATTCACATCAGTTTTAAACTGACTATAAAATCAGTGCGAAAGCTCATGAATAAAGAGAAATTCTAGTGGCAAGCCGCAGGAATCTTAAAGCAACTCAAGCTGTCTGTAAGACAATGAAAAGTCAACTAGTGTGTGCATTTAGCACAACGACCTTGAGTCGTCAGTACAAACACACAGATAGATACATGACAATTTTAACAACTGGTCAGCAACAAATGCTATTTGAATAAGAAAGCTGTTGGAAAGAGATGGGAAAAGTCATCCATACCTTCCTTTCTTTGGTCACTTCTGGACATCCTATAGTGGAACCATAAATGCAATGAAATAAATGTGGATTTCATTCACACTGAGATGTCTATGTTAATTCCAGTGAAGTGAATGAAGTCACTCTGCATTTACACTCAGAATCAAACTCTAAGTGATTAAAATCAACAGAGCACATCATCTGCTGATACCACTGCCCCAAAAATTGCAATAAGCCTCAGGCATGCTATTATCAGATTACGCGATTTCACTGTCAGGTTGACGAGTTTGAAAAGCAACTACAAACTGTGGAGGATTTAATTTTCACAGGCAAAGGATCCTTTCTTTCAATTAAAAGGACAAGACTATGTCATTTCTTCAAAGTTAAAACTAAGTTTTGTTCTTCGCTTGTAAAATGCTAGACAGAAACATTCTCACCCTGTATTTTACCAGAAGAATTATTTTTATCTGTGACTGGAATGTGAAGAACATGAAAGTTTGATTTCGCTTAAGAATGCCGTACAGTACTTACTGTGCGACACCACCAGAGATCACAGGACTGTTGATACCACCATTACAGTTGACATAACTCTGTGAAGTGATTCTGCAAATGATAGAAACAGTGACCACAAATTTATTTAGTTCTTAGTGACGTGAAAACAAATTCATCGTTCCAAACTCAGATGGAAGCTTGTCTCAATAAAGATTAGTGGGATTACAAAAATTCTGGCTCAGGAAACTTCTAAGAGATAAAGTTGATGTGTTATGGCTTGAACTCAGTACTTCTACATAGCTGACAAAGATCTCTCCTTAGCTCTACCAATGCTGAAAATTTGTTTACGTTTTTCATCTTTTGATACTTTAATTGCAATTTCCTTTCCACAATCTTCCTAAATCCTTGCTCTGTGCATTTCAGAGTGCTAGGATGCTCAGTTAATTACTCTGAGTTAGTAAAGTAGACAGGAAACTTCACAGTTTTCTAGCCCAAACAAACAAACAAACAAAATATCAGTGAATATGCAATCTTTATTACCTTGGAACAATATTTTTTAGATTACTTGCACTTACTAGTTAGTAACATTTAGCAAAGCAGAGGTCAAGTTGGTAGTTTGTGGCAAAATAGAGTCCAGAAGCACAGGCAAAAAGGGACTGAATTTTTCACAGCCGTGATTCAAGATTTCTGGCTGCCTTTCTGCACTCACAGTTGTCCTACTCCAAGTTTGGCAAGAATACAGGGTGAATGTTCACACTCGCCAAGTGCCAAGGCAGCCTGCGATGCTTAAAAATCAGAACTGGAAGCGTTGTCACAGCAAAAGAAATTTCTTCTGACTCCACCAAAACTGGACCAGCCAGTATGACCAAATTTAGTAGCCACTACTGACCACTACATTTGAAACTATCAGAGAAGTATACCAAATATACAGCTAAGCCCAAGGGACTGGGAAACAACTAATGAAATACATGGAAAAACCTCAATGTTTGGCAGCCAAGAAAACAACAGTTCAGACAAGCAAAATGTAATTAATCGTTGCCTGCTGAGATGTGTTTTAAATTCCTTCCTGTACTCGGTAACTAGAACGCCCAACCTGAAGCTGTGGCTGAAAAATGTCTCAGTATTAATACCTGCATCTCAGGCGATTCTGTTTGACATTGTAACATTCATATAATCTGTTAGGCAGTTTTCAGCGCACAAGCCTGCAAAAAGGACATTCCATTAAATAATATCAGTAAAATAATTAAAATCTTTAAATAAGGCAATGTATGCTAAGTTATTACAATATATAGTAACAACCAGTGTTGTAAACAGTTATAGAAAACCTAGCAATTGACACTTTTGGTGTATATGAATAAAACATGATTTTTAGACACAAAAAAAAAAACCCCAATGCCACTTATACACATTTATAAAATGTACAAATATACATGTGAATATATGTAATTGCACATCCAGCATAAGTGCCATTACACCTCAATTACATACCATTCCTACTTTTTTTGAGATTTTTCGAAAGTGATGTGTTTTGCATCTGTCGTACTGCATAGCTATTTGACTGCTCAAAGATTACACTAGAGGAGGTAAAATATCAGAAGCTATTGTTGTCATTTTTTAGGTCCAGTTCTAACATATTATGGAGCTGCGTGCAACACTAGCTGCTGATAATTTTTGTCTCCTCTTCTTTAACATTACTGAAAGACTATACCACCTTTATTAATAAGAAAATGTAAGTTTCTCCCCCATCTTTTTCTACAAGATTTTTCAAAAATCATTCTTCAGCTTTTTCCCTAAGAAGTCAGTACAGCTCTGTAATTCTATTTCATCTCCTGAGATGGGATCCTACAGCTGCTGTCCAGGTGGAATTTTATCTGAAGTAGACCACAACATAAGAGACAAATCCCTGAGTTCAAAACACTGGGAATGACTTTGCCTAAAATAATCAAATGCAAAGACAGCCCTTCATACAAGAAGTATGGCTGACTGCATGTACATGTAATTTCTTTGATAAATGCACCCCAAAAATACATTTATCACCTATTTCAATATATTATTTGGTGCATATCTTTATGTTGTATTACATAAAAAAAATACAAAATCCCAAATTACTTTTTTATCTTTCATTTTGTTCAAATGTTTCACAAGTTAAGCCTATCATATTACAAGGCTCTTCAGGAGACTTAAATAGTATTAAAATACTATCTTTGATTTGAAGGGCAAAATACCTGGAAAATTAAGGTCACATAATGTTACAAAACCTAATGGAGTATGGATTTCTGCTTGAAGCACCTCAACCAGAAACCTCAGTAATCTTAAATCTGTCTCTCCTAGACATAATAAGTTTTAAAAGTTTGAATGAATTTCAGAGTATGTTTTGTATACCCTGCAATTTCTGAGCAGGGTGCAAAGTATTAAGTTCAGAGTACTTGGCTGCCAAAGGAACGACAAATCTTTCAGAACAGAGGCACTCTTACAGGACATTAGGAATAGACAGCTGCAGTAATATATTTTGAACCAGTAAATATGATGTTCATTTCTTGCACTACATTAGTGTTTAAATATACATAAACACCAGAGTAATAATAGGTCAAGGGGTTATAAAGCAGAGTTTGGCATGCTTAAAAGATGTGCACAACCACTTACAAAAAAGCTGCGTCTGACAGTTATTACCAGAGTATTTACCTGGCTTCTTGGATGATTCTAATGTTATTGATTATGGTACACAATGATCAGGGTACACAAACCGGTTAACTTAAAGCATAACAGAGAACAGCCTAAAACATCTTCAGACTAGGAATTTTTTTTTTAATAGCCTGCAATAGATTTTTTTAACTATCTGGCCTCTTATGGTCAACATCAGCCAAGAAAAGCCACCACACTACTGTTCAGCCCCGAGAAGAGACGGGAGACAGCACGTCTGACAGTCTGAGCCCTGCCCAACACATGGAAGAGCCTGTGCTACCGCAACATCCCGCACCCTGCTCAGTGGTTCATGGTGACAGATGTGGGCAAGGAGCAGATTTCAGAGCTGCGACCTGGTGTCAGGAATTCTGTTACCTTTCCAGCTACCAAATAAAGAAGGTCTAACTCTGTCTCTTGCCTAGAAGTAAAAACAGCTTTATAAAAAAGCAATATCTGAGATGCCAGACATGGAGAAAGTAATTGCCAGCCATGACTTGCTCAGCTGCACAGCAGAACTCCCATCCATGTTAATCCAGTCGTCTGTGCAAAAGGAATCGGGCAGAAATTGCCTTTGCCTAATCTGAACCAAAATTAGTCATGGAAAAGAAGAAATCTACCTAGGTATTTACACAGATTATGTTAACAATCCTCCTGAAACCTAGACACAAACCAGCAAGGACTGAATCCCATGTTACTCATACGTACTTCAAATAAGCAGAAAGACCAAGTACTACATTTGTTTTAGCTGGAGCCATGCTAAAAAAAAGCAGCTTTAAACAACTTCTGTTTTTTCCCTCCGTGACTGAGCTTGGAATTTTTTAACCCTTCCTTTAGAGGCTCATCGAGCTTAGCAACCTGGTTTCCAATAGATACTGATGTATACATGATACATTTTAAATGGAGTACAGTCTTAAGCATAAAATCTCTGAAGTGAAAGAAAAAAATATCTACTAACCTTTCAAAGAATGCTACCGATAAGACCTCATTTGAAGACTGTAAGATGAAAAATAATATCAAAACATTGCAGCCTCTTTCCAGGAAATGTCTGGCTAGCCATCTCCTTGAAATATTAGAAGTGCTGTCACAAGACTCCACTTTATCACATGCTGGGTTCATGTAGAACTTGATTTTTTTCCTTTGTGCACTGAGATTATAAACACATCAAGCTAGGGACCTATACCAGTTTGGCACAAGTCTATTACTCTATGGTTCACTGGAAATGTAGGGTACTTTATTTGTTTGACTAAGTTGAAAAGAATTGTATCATATATTTCTGGATATCTCTTGCTGAAATTTGGACAACAGAAAACCGCAAAAACCAGCTACTAAAACAAAAACGCATTTACCAGTTAGATTACTGAGGCCACTGAGGCTGCAGCCAAACTGAGGGGCAAGTACTCCCTACTGTGTGCCACGAAGCCCTGATTCTTTGATAATTCACATCAAGAACTGGACTGTATCATGGCTGTTTTCCAGTAGAGGCGTCAGGTTTTTGTGGAAATGGATGCTTCGGGAGAGGCTGGGTCTTGCTCCACACATGTTGGAACACGTAAAGGGGCAAAGCAGAAGGCAGGAACTCTGAAGCAGCCTTTTCCAGCTTAGACATTTTCATGAGGAGGTAAGTACTTGTCTGGAGGCAGATGAATGCAAATTGTCAGTTGCAGGTATAGCTTATCTTTGCTGTTTGCAAAAACGATCCTTCTCCTCCTTGTAGATCTTCTTCTTCAAAAACCATAATAAAAGTGTTTTCATTAAAAGAAAATCCGAACATCTGAGAGTTAACAACCCTGTGGACAAGTACAAGACACATAAGGCAAAGAGTGAAGGTAGGGGGCTGTTTCCTAAGTGGATGGGTACCGGGGCTCACACAGGCTAGGCGACTCCACCAGGGGCTGGATTTTGACTTGCAGCTGGCCTAAAGGTCGACCTGATACCAGTCTTGGTAACCCCGATTAGCTTATTTCTCACCACATCTGAGATCTGGGTAATTCAGATGCTCGTCCACTTGAATACTCCCTCAACCAGCAGCAAAATGCAGATGCTGCATGGCAACAACATTTAAACTGTGAGTTATGTGGGTCACACAACTCTGAGCTCCCCAACATGACCTATGAAAAAAAAACTTGTGCAGCATGTAGTTGCAGGAGTACTTTGAACTGAAAGTGTTCCCCATGCCAGTGTGACATCAAAGATTCACAGTGCCACAAGAAGTTTAACTGATCCTGAAGACTTTGAAATCAGATTGTGATGCAATAAATTGGGGCTGAACAGCAAACATAGCTTTTCCAAAGCAAAAGACCAAAATGAATGGGTCCCCACAAATCTATGCAAGAATAGAGGACAAGTAAATTCAGGTAGAATGGCCAGAATAAGATTAACATAGGTTTTATCTGGAACCTTTCACCTGAAGCACTTCACAGAGCCCTCTCACTCTGTGGAAGCTGTACAAACGCAATACATGAACACTACACAATAGTTCATGACAGGAACAGAAATCAGATTTCTATCTGAATTTGCTTAGAGAATTTCTGGTGCCCTGCTCGACTGTGGCTCAGATATCAAGCATCACTACTGCCTTCAGTTGAGAGCTTTTGTGGGCTGACTCAGCCATAGTCTGCTGGTCCGTATTTTTAAAGTGTTGGTACTGTTTCTCTCAATTGTGTTCCCCATAAACAGCAGCTATGAGAGCTCATTACCACTGAGTAAGGAAAAAAAAACCATTGAAATAATGTCCTCAAAATCCAGAACACTATATATAAACCTGCCCAAGACAAAGGTGATTCAAAAACCATGGCACCAAGGTCTGTAGACACCTGGTATTTCACTGACTGCTGTAAGAAATCCATGACAGGCAGCTAAGAAAGACAAATTAATACATGTAATGTGTTAATCCAGGTATGTAGTTAGAATTCCAGCACAGGAACCTGAATGCATCACCATTCTGGTTTTGTATGGGGAATATCTACAAAACCATTAATTTTGGTTACCCACTCAGGTTAGGAAGACAGCATTAAAACTGTGTTTCAATACATTAAAAATAATACATTGAATTTGAGTCAAAATTTTGTGGTGATTACGAGCATGGATGAAATTACATTGTGTGATTTTTAGCAGTCATTTAGCACTTAAGGACAGAATGGTCCAACTGCAGTTACTTAGATACCTCATACAAAATTACCAAATGTAAATGCCAAAAATAATGGTAAATGTTTAAGAAAATACAAGCTCAAATTCTAGCAACCAGTCACAAATGCATAGAATCTTACTTGGTAAACATTTTGAATCTGCATCATTTATTTCACCCACAAGGTGGCATCTTTATTCTACGTTTTCTTTCTTTAATAGCCTAGATAGGACCAACCTATCCTTTATAAAAAATACTGTAACCTCAGATGAAAAGTGGAGGCTACTGTGCAAAGACATGTTAGAATTTATATTCAAAAATCATCAATATTTCTTCCTTTAAGATCAAACGTTCACTGATTTTACCATTGAGATAGGAATCAATTTGCAAGTCATGGCATCCAGTTCACCATTTTCCCAATTCAATCTACCTATTAAATGTAAAAGACAAATTGCTTTAGACATGATTGCAGAAAATCTCTTGCTATTCTGTGTACTATTACTTGATATTCTCAGTATTAAAGCTTTAAAAATCAAAACTCTATAAACATGTATAAAGCTACCTTAAGCTGTAAAGCTAGCCCTACACCTGTCTGATACTGATCAAAACAGTTCAGTCGTTCAATACTTACACCCAAAGATCTGAATTTTAAAAGTTATATGAAGTTTATCATTAAAAAATAAACTCAAACATCAGCTAAATATGTGCCTGCCAAAAAAGCATTCTGCGCTGCATGAAGTTACATACTAGTACATATATTACATAGGTAAACAGATAGATCATTATGTATTTAAACTAAATTATAAAATTACAAGTAATTACAGATTTTACTGTGTCTGTGAAAATGCACTTAAGGTAGCACTAATTAAAAAATAATTCTGAATTACACAAAGATTTCTTAGATGACAGTAAGGCAGATTTTAATGCAAGGTCACAAATAAAGTAATTATATTAAGAGGATGAAAAAGCTAAGCAACCAAACATGTCTTTCTCCCTAGAAGTTATGTCAAACCTGCTGTCTTGTTTTCATCGCTGTTCTTTTGTGTTTGGTTTTCAGCCATAATCAAATGTATGTATTCCTTAATTCCATACTTTGTTATCATGATCTGGGAAGGCACCAATTTTTCTTTTACATTAGATTAAAAAGTTCAGAGGAACACACATGGTTGTGTGCACACAAACACATGCTAAGCTAACTACTTTATGCAAAAAAATTCAAAATATCAACTATAATTTAAAAGATGGCTCTTAAAGATTGGAAGGGGGAAAAAGGGTACAGAAAACTGTTCCTAGGATCTTCCCAAGTGTATCACATTCATGCATTTTACTTAGATCTTTCTTGAAAATGAAAAGTCAGTGGTACTAAATTAAATGTCATTCATTTTTCTACGGCCATCGACATGCATTTTGAACAGTCATAAAACCCAGAAATCTATCAAAATTTAAGAATACAAACAGGAGAATGTGAATGATATGCACTGTCGTAAGATCATATTTAGTGAATAGAAATGTCAAGAGTAAAAGTTAATTGTTACACTTACTTTACTTTGCCCATCCAATACAACTTTCTATATTCCTTAAAGATTGTCTACCATTAAATTTAATGCACTTGTTCCAAACTTCTTCAATCTGAAGACCCCTAAAAGTTTTTCAGTAACAACACAAACTATTTCAGAAATTTTGCACAGACTGCTGTGTAAAGAATGTGAAATTGTTTCCACAGTTAAAAAACTAGTATAAGTGAAGTAAGATATGCAACAAAAAAGTACCCTCTTACATAAATAATTATTTTAGGTGTTGGCCTATGGCAATGAAATAGCCTCCAATAAACTATATGTACCTGTTGTGATGGTTTATTAAAGACTTGTTCTAATATAATTTCCGACCTTCCCTCTAAACTTCTGGCTTGGCTGACAGTAGATGAAAAGATAAATCATCTCAAAGAAAACCTATAACCATGCAACACCTACATGCTAAAAACATGGGAGAAATTAGACAAGTTCAAATCAAAACTTTTCAGCCTTGGATAAGGAAGCAAATGAAAATACATATTGTTTCAGTGAAAAGCAGCAAACAAACAAGCAGACAAAAAAAAAACCACAAATGACACATCCATTTGGTTGGTCTTTTGGTAGCAGGTACAGGAGCATGAAAGAATCAGCAGCTGCCCTGTAACCTCATAAATAATAACTTTAGTCTGAGTTTATAATCTATAATCTATTACTTGATGAAAATTTATCAAAAATATTTCAGCACCTGTCAAATTTATGAGCTGGACTAGTATGAGAACAGAAAAAAGGAGATTTTTGTTATGTGTGCAGCTGCTCTATGTGTCCAGCCAGGGTCAACAGAGAGAGTGTTATTTGAAAGAAGGACCTCTAAATTTTTTATTTTTTTTTAACTACACACATGAGTTAAATTCCCAAAGTATTTTAAGATGGACTTGAAAACCTTCTACTACTATAAAAGAAGGTGAGGCCTACAATGGGATGTACCTAGCTAGTATAGATTAAGGAAAGCCAAGCAATGAAGGCCCTTCAAAGCTGAAAGAAAAATGGTTTTGCCATAGAGATAAATAAAGTATAGTAATGAGTCAATCAGGACAATGATATGGTTTGAAAAATAAACTACAGAAACATTTCTGATATATGTTAAACAGGAGCTACTTGTAACAAAATATTCCATAATTTACTGACATCAAAGATAGGTAAAGATAATAGTCCCCTCACCCCTTCATTGGAGCTTATACCTGGATCAACAAGTTCAATTCCATGCAGTTGCAGGCAACCACATAAAGGATACTTACTTTGAAAAAATCCACAGAACAATCTAATCCACATGTTAAAATATATCCTATAGGTCAGACAACATTTTTGAAATCCCACAACAAATATAGCACCTGCTGTAGAAACTAACAAAATTAACCAAAACTATCAACTATAATGGACCACAGGAAGAAGGAAGCAATCAATATCCAGTGCTATGCAACAACAAATTATTTGTTAAATAAAATCTCCCTTCCTACCATTCTCTGTTATGACTTCTACTCCTTTCACTTTTCATATTTAAAACTATATATAAATAAATTACTCTAATCAAATCTGTATGCTGTTTCAATACCATTTATGCATTTGATATTTGCTGAGAGCTTCTGGGAGCAGGCAGCCCCGATTTCAGCGATGGATCCAATTGCTCTTGGAGCTCCTGGCTGCTCTTCTGAGTATTAATGCATAACACTGTCATTTCTTAGCTATTGCTAATTAGCATCTGTAATGAAAAATGCTAGACACAAAATATGCTGCTTCTCCAGACAAAAAGACTTCAATGTCTACAGAAATTAAGCGGTGTATGAAATTTACAATTTTTCCTCCCAACTGTATGAAATATTAGGTGATCAGGAATGCTTTTCCCACAAGGAAGAAAAATTTACTAACTTGATTCCCTTCTTATGAAATTCAAAGCACAGAAAACATTACATACAAGTTTCCATTTCTTTTTTGTTGAAGTATTCAAAAAAAGTACTTCTTTCTGACAGTTATTTCTCACATAAATACAAGGAATGAAGATCACAACATTTTGCACACCTCCTGGACCAAATCTAACATAGAAAAAAATAGGTTTAGAATTCTTACACCTTATGTGAAGATGTATCTTGACTGTTTTCAAGGTAACAATTACTATGTGCCATAAAAATTCCAGAATGATAAAACATGTTTCTATTTTTCCCTACCCTCAGTCCTGCTACACAACATATAAAACATATACTTTGCTTGGAACTATATTCAAAACATAAAACCCAGTAGATTTCAATTCACCTGAGTATATATTCAAATCTAAAGGGATCACAAACATTCTCACTAGCAATTTTAATCAATAACCATCTTATTTTCATAAAGAAATATAAAACTTTTTTTCCTAATTAAGATGGCCTTTCTAAGTAGATACAAAATAATAAATAATTTTTTAAAAGGAATAACAAAATATGAAGGTTTTTTTCAAGTTCAACACATGCTTTCTACATGTACACCATGGGAACTACTTACATGATGATAAGAAAGGTAATAGTTAAAACATTTAAAGATATTAAGCCCTTTTCATAAAACAATAATATAAGAAAGTCTGTTTTCTGAAGGATAACAGTATTTTCTATATGCAATAGATCAAATATTTTGGCTAACGACAGGTAATAGTCCATATATGTTAAATGTTTAAGAAGCTTAAATAACAGAAATGACTGTTCCATTATAAACTGTGTATTTATGACATTTGCCAATGTCATAATGTTCACATTGAGGGGAGAAAAGCACAATGATTTCAGTAAACTGCTAATTTCAGTAATACTTCCCTACGAAACTGGCAGATTCTACTCTCTCTCAGACTGGGGGATTAAGCACACGAATAATCCAGGTTTTTTTAAAAATGTGATTTTTTTAGTGTTAAGGCTGTTTGTTACCTCCCTGCTCACATAACTGCAGTGCATTTTTGAAACAGAAAAGGCTGGGGGTGTGCAGCCCGGTTCTGAGGCCCAGATAGGCGGTTCTTTTACTACCAGGGTTATTGATAGTTAGTTGTGCTTTCATTTCACTTAGATCACCTTTTATTTTCAACGTTTTCCCTAGATATATTCAGGAATGTATCTACCAAAATGGTTATTATTTAGAGGATGTGTTGCTCTGGAAGAATAGCAAACCACAAATTCTTTTAAAAGCTGTTATACATGCGTAGAGTTTAAATTTCATGCCATGTGATGTTCTAATAAAGCATATCTACAAAACACAGAAATGCTTTAAAATTGCTAAGCCAATAGGGAGCAAAGATCCACTCTTTCAACCCTTAGTTAAAATTTTAGTTGATGGAAGAAACAAGATATGCAGGCGTGCATATTAAATGTCACACTATGTTACTACAGTTTTATAAGAGTATTAATTTATGAACTATATAATTCAGATATTTTTCTTTTCAGTTCAGTATTAATTATCGCTGCACCTGACCAGTGCCAGGCACTGCTTCAATAATTTTTTTGTGAGTTGAGAAGTTAAAAGCATTTGGTGTATGGTAACCTAATGGACATAAAATTAAGAATTGTATCCAATATAAAGGCTGAAGCACTAATGATAATGTTGTATACATATATAGGAAAGAATAAAATTAACAAATGATATCATAAAGAATATTCAAATGTCTTCAAAAAGAAAAAGCTTAATCTAATGAAAGCTTGGGTTGTATTTCTTTGGATAGTGACTTATCATTCAAAACCCACAAGCAACTAACAGGCCACATGCAAATTTTCTGAAGGCTTAGAGGATATATTACACCTTCAGACACGCAAACGCATTTTTCCCATTTGCGCTTGCAGCTTGTCAGAAAACACGAAACAGTAAATATTAAAAACATTTAGAATTCCCACTAGTTCTGGTCATAATTTTCCTCTTTCAAATTACTGAAGACAATGAACTTGTTCTTACTTCACCAAACTTAGGGTTTTTATTATAATTACGTGAACTGAAATTGTTCTCCAACAGAAAGAGGCCTAACCCTACTGCCATTACTGACACCACAATTGTTCATGACAAGACTGAATTTCAGGCACTCTCCCACAGAAATCTAAGATGATCCTCTCCAAAATACAGTGATATAGATGAACACATTTCAAATCCAATGTGACAGAAATTATAGAGAACTTACAAATAATGAAAATCTCTTGGGTTTGAGAGATGATGTTTTCTCAGGCACTCCAAGAAAGGTAATTTATACCTTGTGATGTTTCAGCAAAAAGAAAAAGCCTCTAGACAAAAAGTGCAGGACCTGAACCTTCTTCTAGCTCAAGTAAGTGAGATTTGTTTACCTGAATACACATTAAAATACAAAATTATAGAATACTAAAATCCAGAAATTACCAATATTTTGTCGGCTTGTGCTGCAGCTCAGTCTATGTTTAGCACCATAAAAACCTCAGTTTAGTTTGGCATGTTAGCACACTAACATTTTTTAATGTTAATAAAGACAAAATTGTCAAAGGAGATCTTGCACAACACAAAAGTATGCTTGTCCGGCATTCAAGGTTGCTCCACAGTGTACTTGGCACAGCAGGCTGGAATTACAGTAATATGAGACTCAACATCAGGAACCTCGGGAACCTGTAATCTCAGCAAACTTCTCATTCATCTACTGATCCCAAAAAAGTTTGGAGTTTACTTTAAAGGAAGAAATGTTATTACCAGTATTCAGATAAACAATACTCTACTGTACAGCCAGCAATATTTAGAGAAATATGAACCATGAAAAAGTGACATAACACAAATTATTCGGAAGCTATAACTATTTCCTGATTTTATACACAACTGGGTACTCTACTGCAAAAAGAAAAAGCATATACAGGAATCAACAGAGACATCTGTCCTTTAAAAGGTATTTGCACAAGAAATGGTAGTGGGAAAAACTTTACACTCCACCTCACTCCCACCTTAACTACCTTATTCTGCTAAGTATATCAGCAAGGCTGCCATGAGCAGATGCTAGCACTGTAATTATTTTCAGGACCCTTTTGTTTTACTAATGAAATAGTTGGGTGAACTAAATTGAGCATCAAGTACATTCAGTTTGCTGATGGCAAATTGATTTTTTCACAGCAGGCTATCAGTACAATTTCAGACAAGCATTTCATTAAGATACAGCATACATAACTCCTTATAACTTTGAACTACCTTCAACACAACACTAGGATCAAAGAGCAATCAGGTCTTTAAAACTATTCCTAAAATAAAAAATGGGCACTTGCCACCATGTTCCTCAGACAGAGTAAAATAAAAATCAAACTCAAAAAGCTTGCTTGTACAGCATTTAAGTTTGCTGGCAACATAACTGGTGTGAACTGTTGCATGGCAACTTCTATATGAATTTCCCAACATTTTCTTTAGAATGTTTTAAACACCTGGTGTCAGTTCTAGATGAAAACCCATACAATCCCTGTTAATTTTTTTTCCAAATGGCTTGTCACAGCAGTGCTCCTCTGACAATTAGGCACAGTGGACAGCTGGCTTAGTGGTACAACAGAACACAGAGAAAGGCTCTCCCTAGTGTCTGACAGGCAGGTAGGTCATTCCTCTGCACCCTTCATGAAGTTCGTCATGAGGATGGAAGCAGTAATAGAGAAATACCAAAAAAGAGAACTCTGAGCAATGCTACTCACACTGTCCAAATCCTACCAATTTTCTCCAGTTCATTCCAGCGGAAGATCTTCTACAACATGTAGCATCACCTGATTCAAAGCAGCAGGCTGGAAGGAATCTGGGCAGGATAAACAAGCAGTGGGATTGAACCAGGGAATGCAGAAAATAGTATTGCCCAAAATTGATGCTGAACTTACTACATTTAAGTAGAGGGTCAAATGTTAATTATTCAGTTAGGTTCTAATTTGGGTTTAGCAGTGACTAAAGTTGTTCCAGATTGACAAAACTTCAAAGTAACAAACAGTTCATGCTGAATTCCTGTTCAAGAAAAAAGAAAAAAAAAAAAAAAAAAAAAAAAGGTTCAAGTCAGTACTTCCTCTAGATTCAATTCAATTAGCTGTACTTAAATGAAAACGAGCGGAAAAAATGCTGCCTTGTTTGCTGTTTTTCTTCTAACCTTTCAGATAGGGTTACTGGGCCTCTGCTTAATGAGAATTTTTAGTTGAAAGCTCAGCCTTTAAATGCTTTCCAGCTTGCTGCCAGAAATGATGCTGAACTCTGTACAGCAACAGGAACTACCAATTTATCTTCTTCCTACTATTCACTCCTCTCGGACATTACTGGCCCTCTCTCCTTCTGTCCTACCCATCTCATGGAATCTCAGCTCACATGTGCAACAACTTGCTTCTTTCTTCCCACCAAGTACCTCCTATTCCCTCCTGCATTCCCACTCAGCCTTCCCTTCACCTCATCTAGTACTCAGCTGCATCTTCACATGCTCCAGACAGCCTTTTCAGTGATGCTTTTTTCCCAGCTCTTTCCTTAGCTATCTCTGAACCAAATTTTCCTAGTGCTTTATTCCTATTCATCTCTTTTGCCTTCTTGATATGCTTCCCTTGCCTCTAGCAGAAAAGGCCTGCATCTTTCTAAAAGCATCCAAATTCTAGTTCCAGTGGGTATTGGCCATCTTTATTTTGCTGGTCTAAACTTGAACTTGCACAGATTTAGTAGAGCCCACAGTCTCACACCGAAGCTAGTCACAGGTAGTAGATATATTTTAAATGATCAGCTGGTAAAGACTATACTCACCAATCTGTGATGGCAGGGCTGAATTCAGCTGTGAAATAAATATTTGAAACAGTCTTGTATATAAAAATACATATTTAGTTTAAGTGGCCTGAATTAGGACAGTTGAATTTTTGTAATTGCAGGAATTTTTAATTTTTTCCACAGTTGATCTAAAAAAAAAATATTGTTAACTAAGAGTTTCAGATGGCTTGTTTTGTTCATGTTAAAATCAAACCAATTATTCTGTGTACTTGAGTGTTTTTAAAAAATGCTAATTTGACACACAAAATATGTCAATATGGGGAAATTAATTATTTTTTCCATGTGAAGAAGATCAGTGAAATATCTAACTGTATGTGAAAACTCAAAGAACAAATGCAACTAATAAATCACAACCAGAGTTTCCTCAGTTCTGTTACACTTGCTTAATGTGATGAAACAAACCGCTTTTTTTAATTGGTTGTTCCTTGTTGCTTTCTATACAGTGCTGCTTTCCCTGAGAGATTTAAAATGATAAGTAACTGGAAATTAGGAAGAGAATTAGTCCATTATTCTGTAGCAATGACACAATGATTAATTATATTAGTTTACTGCCCCTTCTGCTTTCAAGCCCTGCAGTCATAAAATGAGTTTTGTTCAATAATCCAGAAGGGATATGAGAATTAAATTTATATAGTTTTAAAAATTCCTGCAGGAAAGCCATACTCATTTAAGATAGTAGATGGATGAAGCCTGTAATTTACAAAAATATGCAGATGGCATACCACTTACAGAGCAATGCACAGATAAGGAAGCTTCCCAAATGAGTCAGAAAAAAAGACTGCGAAGACACATCGGTGGAAATAGATCAGGCAAGTCTGAGCTTGTGTATCCTCTTGGAAAGCACTCAAAAACCTTTTACTGTCATTCTATCTATACCTAATAATTATACTTTCTTTTACCTAGTGCTTTATAAACCAGCTAATATTTTAAACACCCCGAGCATTTTCTAAGCCCTACTGAAAAGGAAATAAATTAATGGCTGTTAGGGTTTAGGGGAGGCAGGTGGAGGTTTAAAATTGCTGCCATACAAACACAAATCCCCGTTATCTTCCATGTCTCTGGTAAATAATGTTGCTTTGGGAAGAGTATCTTACTTTTGAGGAACAATCTTTCTGCCACATTTTCAATGTTGGAAAACACTCAAATGCAATCTTACCTTCTCACTGTATGCCTTTGGCATGACATTGTTACAGAAATCAAAATCTTTGCTTTTAATTAACTGACTTTTTTTTTTCTCTCCAGAATTATGAGTAATATCAGAGTTCTGGAAAATTAAATACGTCTTAACCACAAAACATCTATGCAACAGAAGATTCTTCAGCTAACCTTTGTGCCTTAGCCCTGACAGGGACACTGTTTACCACTTCTAGAATATCAAAATAAGCTGACCGCAAAGCATTACTTCCGTGTTTATATGAATAATACAAACCAAAACAAAGCTTCTGTGTGAAGAATGCAAGGGCTTTATAGGATCAGGGTCTACACAATTATAAAGTAGATTTGATCAAAGAATTTGAATGTTTGTACTGCAATATAATCAGGACACAGCTACATTATTGGGAAAGAGGAAAAAAGTAGCAGTAAAGTTGAAGGATATATTTGTGGCTTGATTTAGTAAATAGGCATTTCATATCACCAATATGCTGTATTTCAGTAAAATAACTCTTAGATGACCTTTTCTGTAATCTCTGGATAAAATGGATTATTATGGGCAAACAGAGAAAGTTAGCAATACACATTACCTAAGAGTACTCTTAATATCAAAATTAAGCCCTGTACTTTATCACAAATTCAGTTCATAATGAAAAGAGACATACTGTTAAATATGAGACAATACCAAAGTCTTCAGCTACTAAGGCAGAAAAATCTAGATAGTTAAAATCTACTCATTTTAAGACAAATTAACTTCATATTTTTCAACTCATTTAAAATAAATTGCATGACACACACAAATCGCATTTGACACACAAATAAACTCAGAGCCACACAAAAAACCCACCACCTTCTGCATGGCCACGGAGGCTGCAAGCTACGCGCGCTCCGTCTCCAGAGCAGGGCGCCGAGAACCTGCCGGAGGGGCTGGCAGGGGGTCTGCTCACACCGGGAGAGATAAAACAAAGGCGAGGGCCCTGCACACAGGTGGCAGAGATGGAGGCCCGGGTGCTTCTCCCTCACCAAGGGCATCCTTCTCAGCTTGCTGCCTGCCTCAGGTGGCACCTCGGCAGTCACGGACCGACGTTCGGATGCACAAAGGAGGTCTGGGCACCTCCACCGGCGGGTGAAGGGGCTGAGGTTGCTACCAGCCCGGGTGCTGAGTTTTGACACCTGTGCTCTGCTGCATGCGTGGCTCCGCACATGCTTGCAGCAGGTGAGCATTTGCAAAGTCAATGACAAGAAGATCCACTGGGCCAAGGAGGACTAAAATACTCTCTTCCTTGGAATATTTAAGGGATGATGCGGTGAATTCAGGGGGAAAAAAAAAATAAAAATCTGAACCCTCACAGTGCTTTTTAACCCCAGTCATATCCCTTGACACGCACCGGCCTCGAAGTCAGACCCTATGCTCTGGCTCAGTCACTCCACGCCCGGCAGCTGAGAAGCCGCCTTACCAAACCTTCTCCCAGCATATGGGGCCCGAGAGTGGCCACTCCTGCCCCACAGCACCCCGTGGGACCCTCTGTGCCCCAGGCTTTTGTCGGAGCTGCAGTAGCACCCGTGAGCGCCGGGTGCACGTGCTGTCCTGGGCGGACCCAGTAATTGCTCAACAGTTAGCAAAAGCACCGTGTCCTGCTCACAAATTGCCATTGCACAGGTGGCGGTCAGACTCATGTCCAGCACCCTGTGCCCACCCTGGGCCTCTGCACATGCCACGGCTTGTGGTGTCCTTAACTTAATTGTGGGTGGTTTTCTTTAATTTAACTTGTTCCTAAGTCTGTTATTGCAGGTTTCTCTAAAGCTATGTAGTTGCCCCTCCCTAACGCTGAAATTCAGAGCCCTCCCCTGAAGGGTCCCACATGGAGGTTTGCTACTGCCTGGCTACACCTCATCACCCCAGGCAGTAGCTGAACCATGGCTGTCCCAGTTTCCAGCCCCGTGCTGGACCGGTCCCGCCTGCCTCTCAGATGTGCTACAAACAGGCATACTCGCCTGCTCTGCCCCACCAGTGTGTTCTGTTTATCACTGTAATTTTGGGTTGTTCTTTGGTAGCCATGGGCTATGTCCTACAGGTGAATCCGGGCCTAGCATTGTGTATTCATAAATTCTCATCTGTTCATAAAATTCTGTGGGAGAAGTTGAACAGTAAGAGTTACTGCTTGGCCTGCCTGAAACAAAGCCCTTAATCCTTGGTGTCAGATTAACTCAGACCCAGATAGGTTTATCTCAGGAAAAAAAACAATATTCTTAGATAATGGTATTTCTAATATATGTAAGTACTATTCTTAAATTATTACATTTGCTAAGAACATCATATACAAGCATACTTCAACTAGTTACACTTGTTTCCCCAAAGTTACTCACCATTGGAGAGACAGTAAAGCCAGCGGGTGCACAACATCATAGCAACGCTTATGCCTGCAGTCAGCTCCCAGCTCAAGAGACAGCACCTCTGGGGATTAGAACGTTAAAAGCTATGTTCAAGCAGTAGCTACACATTTTCTTTTCTGAATTTTCCAGTATTCTTTCCATGCCAAAAATATTGTGATTTCGCTTTCATAGATACAAATGTCTGAAGTACCTGATTGAAAT